>NW_021823319.1:1754411-1874411 GCF_901001165.1 Salmo trutta | reverse complement strand
AGGGGGTGTCCTTTCGCACCAACCTCCAGGAGCTTCGCCACGGATACTGCAGCTTGAAGGGGGTGTCCTTTCGCACCAACCTCCAGGAGCTTCGCCACGGATACTGCAGCTTGAAGGGGGTGTCCTTTCGCACCAACCTCCAGGAGCTTTGCCACGGATACTGCAGCTTGAAGGGGGTGTCCTTTCGCACCAACCTCCAGGAGCTTTGCCACGGATACTGCAGCTTGAAGGGGGTGTCCTTTCGCACCAACCTCCAGGAGCTTTGCCACGGATACTGCAGCTTGAAGGGGGTGTCCTTTCGCACCAACCTCCAGGAGCTTTGCCACGGATACTGCAGCTTGAAGGGGGTGTCCTTTCGCACCAACCTCCAGGAGCTTTGCCACGGATACTGCAGCTTGAAGGGGGTGTCCTTTCACACCAACCTCCAGGAGCTTTGCCACGGATACTGCAGCTTGAAGGGGGTGTCCTTTCACACCAACCTCCAGGAGCTTTGCCACGGAAGGAAATAGAAAGGAAGTCGAAAACTGTCTTGTAGTTACTACTTCACCTGGAACAACTGATGTCCTGCTGCAAAGCTCTGGTAGATGTGTATCTGAGGTTCTGTATTGGTAAATGTGTATCTGATGTTCTGTATTGGTAGATGTGTATCTGATGTCCTGCTGCAAAGCTCTGGTAGATGTGTATCTGATGTTCTGTATTGGTAGATGTGTATCTGATGTTCTGTATTGGTAGATGTGTATCTGATGTCCTGCTGCAAAGCTCTGGTAGATGTGTATCTGATGTTCTGCTGCAAAGCTATGGTAGATGTGTATCTGATGTTCTGCTGCAAAGCTCTGGTAGATGTGTATCTGATGTTCTGCTGCAAAGCTCTGGTAGATGTGTATCTGATGTTCTGCTGCAAAGCTATGGTAGATGTTTATCTGATGTTCTGCTGCAAAGCTCTGGTAGATGCGTATCTGATGTTTTGCTGCAAAGCTCTGGTAGATGTGTATCTGATGTTCTGCTGCAAAGCTATGGTAGATGTGTATCTGATGTTCTGCTGCAAAGCTCTGGTAGATGTGTATCTGATGTTCTGCTGCAAAGCTCTGGTAGATGTGTATCTGATGTTCTGCTGCAAAGCTCTGGTAGATGCGTATCTGATGTTTTGCTGCAAAGCTCTGGTAGATGTGTATCTGATGTTCTGCTGCAAAGCTATGGTAGATGTGTATCTGATGTTCTGCTGCAAAGCTCTGGTAGATGTGTATCTGATGTTCTGCTGCAAAGCTCTGGTAGATGTGTATCTGATGTTCTGCTGCAAAGCTCTGGTAGATGTGTATCTGATGTCCTGCTGCAAAGCTATGGTAGATGTGTATCTGATGTTCTGCTGCAAAGCTCTGGTAGATGTGTATCTGATGTTCTGCTGCAAAGCTCTGGTAGATGTGTATCTGATGTTCTGCTGCAAAGCTCTGGTAGATGTGTAACTGATGTTCTGCTGCAAAGCTCTGGTAGATGTTTATCTGATGTTCTGCTGCAAAGCTCTGGTAGATGTGTATCTGATGTTCTGCTGCAAAGCTATGGTAGATGTGTAACTGATGTCCTGCTGCAAAGCTCTGGTAGATGTGTATCTGATGTTCTGCTGCAAAGCTATGGTAGATGTGTAACTGATGTCCTTCTGCAAAGCTCTGGTAGATGTGTATCTGATGTTCTGCTGCAAAGCTATGGTAGATGTGTAACTGATGTTCTGCTGCAAAGCTCTTGTAGATGTTTATCTGATGTTCTGTATTGGTAGATGTGTATCTGATGTTCTGCTGCAAAGCTCTGGTAGATGTTTATCTGATGTTCTGTATTGGTAGATGTGTATCTGATGTTCTGCTCTGGTAGATGTGTATCTGATGTTCTGCTCTGGTAGATGTGTATCTGATGTTCTGTATTGGTAGATGTGTAACTGATGTTCTGTATTGGTAGATGTGTATCTGATGTTCTGTATTGGTAGATGTGTATCTGATGTTCTGCACTGGTAGATGTTTATCTGATGTTCTGTATTGGTAGATGTTTATCTGACGTTCTGTATTGGTAGATGTGTATATGATGTTCTGTATTGGTAGATGTGTATCTGATGTTCTGTATTGGTAGATGTGTATCTGATGTTCTGTATTGGTAGATATGTATCTGATGTTCTTCTCTGGTAGATGTGTAACTGATGTTCTGTATTGGTAGATGTGTATCTGATGTTCTGTATTGGTAGATGTGTATCTGATGTTCTGTATTGGTAGATGTGTATCTGATGTTCTGCTCTGGTAGATGTGTAACTGATGTTCTGTATTGGTAGATGTGTATCTGATGTTCTGTATTGGTAGATGTGTATCTGATGTTCTGTATTGGTAGATGTGTATCTGATGTTCTGCTCTGGTAGATGTGTAACTGATGTCCTGTATTGGTAGATGTATAACAGATGTTCTGTATTGGTAGATGTGTAACTGATGTTCTGTATTGGTAGATGTGTATCTGATGTTCTGTATTGGTAGATGTGTATCTGATGTTCTGCTCTGGTAGATGTGTAACTGATGTTCTGTATTGGTAGATGTGTATCTGATGCTCTGTATTGGTAGATGTGTATCTGATGCTCTGTATTGGTAGATGTGTATCTGATGTTCTGTATTGGTAGATGTGTAACTGATGTTCTGTATTGGTAGATGTGTATCTGATGTTCTGCTCTGGTAGATGTGTAACTGATGTTCTGTATTGGTAGATGTGTATCTGATGTTCTGTATTGGTAGATGTGTATCTGATGTTCTGCTCTGGTAGATGTGTATCTGATGTTCTGCTCTGGTAGATGTATAACTGATGTTCTGCTCTGGTAGATGTGTATCTGATGTTCTGTATTGGTAGATGTGTATCTGATGTTCTGCTCTGGTAGATGTGTATCTGATGTTCTGCTCTGGTAGATGTGTATCTGATGTTCTGTATTGGTAGATGTGTATCTGATGTTCTGTATTGGTAGATGTGTATCTGATGTTCTGTATTGGTAGATGTGTATCTGATGTTCTGTATTGGTAGATGTGTATCTGATGTTCTGCTCTGGTAGATGTGTATCTGATGTTCTGTATTGGTAGATGTGTATCTGATGTTCTGTATTGGTAGATGTGTATCTGATGTTCTGCTCTGGTAGATGTGTATCGGATGTTCTGCTCTGGTAGATGTGTATCGGATGTTCTGTATTGGTAGATGTGTATCTGATGTTCTGTATTGGTAGATGTGTATCTGATGTTCTGCTCTGGTAGATGTGTATCTGATGTTCTGTATTGGTAGATGTTTATCCGATGTTCTGTATTGGTAGATGTGTATCTGATGTTCTGTATTGGTAGATGTTTATCTGCAAAAAGTCATGTTCCATCCCCTGTGATTTAAAACCAACATGCTTTAAAGCAGGATTGTCAAACTAATTACATGAGGGCCTAGTGTCTTGACCTAGACAACCAGGTGAGGAGAGTCCCTTACTGAGACCTAGACAACCAGGTGAGGGGAGTTCCTTACTGAGACCTAGACAACCAGGTGAGGGGAGTTCCTTACTGAGACCTGGACAACCAGGTGAGGGGAGTTCCTTACTGAGACCTGGACAACCAGGTGAGGGGAGTTCCTTACTGAGACCTAGATGACCAGGTGAGGGAAGTTCCTTACTGAGACCTAGACGACCAGGTGAGGGGAGGTCCTTACTGAGACCTGGACAACCAGGTGAGGGGATTGCCTTAGTGAGACCTAGACAACCAGGTGAGGGGAGTTCCTTACTAATTAGTGACCTTAATTCATCAATCAAGTACAAGGGAGGAGTGAAACCCTGCAGACACTCAGCCCTCCATGGAATCAGTTTTCATATGTGCTTTATAGGGTTTCTTTACATATTAAAACAAAAAAACACTGTTTTAAGTGAGAATTGTCATTGGTCTGAAAGAGAAAAAAAAGAAATTCACATGAGCACCACAATTCCTACTCCGCCCATGCTCTACCAAGGTTTTCCAGCACACAGCTTGGACCTACTAGAGTATCTTTGGGGCGTGGTCTTGCACATAAATGCCTATAAATCAAGTCACAGATATTCATATTGTAACAAAACTGTGTACTTCTTGAAAACCACTGCCAAGACTCAACATATGCACCTTCATATCAACCACACGGTGGCGCTATAACGGGTACATTTCTATATATCTTGAAAAAAAACAATCTTGGAAAATGTTTGAAGATGTGTATCCAAAGATGCTTTATACCAAATTTGGTGCCGATCGGTCCAGCGGTTCTGGAGAAGATATTTAAATAAGTCAACATCATTGAAAATGGTCCAAAATACATCCCAAAAAATAATATTATATTGCATGATCAGTTTGATTTTGAGTTCTGATTTGGCGAACTGTACAGAAGTATCTCATCCTAGGGCGATGTGTCCTAACGGTGGCACAGTGGGCACACAGCTGAGCCCCGGCAACGCTGCTGGCAGCTTTAATATCAGAACTTAGTTGACTACAATACAACGTTGCCAATGTCTTTTTGTAATTGTTATAAACAAGCAAAGACACAAGGGCTTCAAATGAAAACCGAGATGACCCCATTAAAAGATAAATACGGTAGGCTAAATAGGCCTAATATTTTTTAATCATATTGAAATCAATTTCATGTTCAATCAATTGAGTTCTGTTTTGCTAATTGTAGGCTACTGTCTGTAATTCTTGTCTAACTTTCATGATGTGTAGGCCTAACAACATGTAAGCAAATGATGTGTGAAATATTACATTTAGATCATAGCCTAACCATTAGAATAAGCCGCCTCAATATTTGCAGCCATAGGTGATCATTTCTCTCTAGGAGCTGATCCGTGGTCAGTATTGTGGAATAATTTCAATGTTATTGGTAAGATTTGAGTGGACTAATGCTGATCTGAGAGCAGCGCTGCCTTTCTGAACGATTCTTTATCCGTATCGACACATGCTTTATTAACGACAAACATATTGAAAGTTCTCCCTTTATGTGGTGTTTTGTGAAATGCATGTGAGTTCTTCATCCGTTATAGATTCATTGTTAAAAAAAAAAACTGGGCAAGCTTAAGTTCCATCGCTATCAGGAAACCGGGCCCTAGTAATTACTACATCGACATGGCTATTTGCATTTATGCAAAACACATGGATTCTCCCTTTAAAGAGGGGAAGAGGGGGGGTTGAATATCAACAGCTGCTTCATATTAGTCACATACCAGTTCCTGGAAATGACTCTCAACGTACTGAATTACTTGGCTGAGGCAGCATTTGGAAAGAAATACAATTTGTAAAAAAATGGGGGGCCGTTCTCCCAGAGTCCCCCTCTAGTTTATTACTTGTGATTGGCTACTTCCCACTAAAGGGGATCTCTACCAACGTCTTTTTGATGTCTTTTTTTTGGGGGTCCTGTTCACATTTACATTTACATTTAAGTCATTTAGCAGACGCTCTTATCCAGAGCGACTTACAAATTGTTCAGACCGAATGTCTTTTTTTTTGGTGCGGTCCGGACCAGCCTTGATTTCAAAGTCCACGGACGGGACTCCCTAAAAACACACCACTTCGATACAAGTGACCCAATCATAGAGCAATCATAGACATCCATGTTTCACAAGTTTTGGACAGCATAGTACAGTACAATAGAGTAGTAGTTCTCAAACCTCTCCACGGGGGGGCCCCAGATCAAATCTTCAAGCTTTCGAATATCACCTAGCTATCTTTAAGATTAATGCACTAACTATAAATCGCTCTGGATAAGTGTGTCTGCTAAATTACTAAAATGTATAAATGTAAATAAACAAAAAATTACAAAAATGTATAAATGTAAAATTGTGAAACATCTGGAGATCCCCAAGGAGAGGTTTGAGAAACACTGAAGTAGAGCACAACAGAGAGCAGTACATTACAGTAAGTAGATTGTCTTTTCAACATTCATTCAGACCTGAAAATGAGCCTGATTTTATAACGTCCGGAAAATATGTATTTTCAACGTCTAGGAAAAAAACTAATTTTAAACGTCCAGAAAATATGTATTTACGACTTCCTCAAAATACATCCTTTCACCTTTCATTCAGAACCTAAAATGAACCCAACTTAAACGTCTGGAAAATATGTATTTTAAATGTAATTATGCTTACTGGGTACAAAATGTTGGTAACACACTGAAAGGTTATGAAGTCTGTTGATGACAAATGCATTGACAGAAGAGGGAGTGTACTGAATCAACACATAAGGGCTGGAACTTGTTCTTGATGCTGAAACAGCAAAGTGTCTGCCTTGTGTGTTTATCAGGCTAATTAGCTAGCTAGATAGCATGTGTACACTCACTGCAATGCACAGCCAATGCGCTACTTGCATGTGCTTTGGCCGGGTTTAGATTCAACATATCTAACTGGTTTATTAGCAAGACATAGTTTGTGTTGTGAGAGGCTGTTATTGGTTGAGGAAATGTAGGCTAGTGTTTGTGATGAAACTGAAATCTGGATGCACATGTTGCTATCTGGCCAGTTTGACTGTATCATGCCAGGGGTAGCTAGATTACAATGCACTTTGAATGTATTATAAGTTAGCAGCATTTTCTCAAAGCTTGATGTTGATTATGAACTTTATTTAGCTAGCTAGCTATGCTTTATGGAAGAATATAGCTAGCTAGCTACACTTCATGGAAGAATATAGCTAGCTAGCTACACTTTATGGAAGAATATAGCTAGCTACACTTCATGGAAGAATATAGCTAGCTAGCTACACTTAATGGAAGAATATAGCTAGCTAGCTACGCTTTATGGAAGAATATAGCTAGCTAGCAACGCTTAATGGAAGAATATAGCTAGCTAGCTACACTTCATGGAAGAATATAGCTAGCTAGCTACACTTTATGGAAGAATATAGCTAGCTACACTTCATGGAAGAATATAGCTAGCTAGCTACACTTCATGGAAGAATATAGCTAGCTAGCTACACTTCATGGAAGAATATAGCTAGCTAGCTACACTTCATGGAAGAATATAGCTAGCTAGCTACACTTAATGGAAGAATATAGCTAGCTAGCTACGCTTTATGGAAGAATATAGCTAGCTAGGATATATTGTCAACATTGAGATGTTACAGTCTTATTGACTTGAAGCTACTGGCTATAACAGCAGCCAAGGATGTTCACTAGCTTATTTGTCTGTGCTCTGATTTAGTTTATACAGATGACTTCAACCATATGAAAAACCTTCCATAGCCAATATAACTAGCTAGCTATCTTCCTTTGCTTGTCTCTTGCTTCTCATCCGACTGGTGATAGCTAGCTAGGTTAAATTCAATTGCTAACGACCCCGTTAAAAATCCGGTATATGGTTCTCGGCTCATGATGAGCGGCGGGGAGTGTGTTGTGTACCTCCAATCAAGTTGATTTTGCAAATGTTTTCGACATTGGTGACATATTGTCTTAGACATGATGTTAGGGAGATTTGAAGGTAACATTGAGCTTCATCCTACTGTCATGGTGGCGCCAACCGTCTGTCACCATGTTTAGTTGTTTTTATTTGACCTTTTTGGGTCGGAACCTACAAAACCCTTTCAGAACATCTTCAAATAACATGGTAGGATTTTCAGAGAGACTACAGTGTTCAAAGCTCTTCAAATATAAATATAAATATATATATTTTTATTAAAGATGTCCTCCGGCGATTCCTGAACTTTTACTGTTGAAAAGCGACGTGTATAAATACAGTCAAGTACACACACACACACACACTAAAGGGTAAAAGAAATACGTTTTGAGCAAAATAGTGTTTTTTTTGTTGACACAACTGCAACTTTTAAACAGTTGGTTTGATGGGGAATTCGTGATGTCATCGGCCTTCTCCCTTTGCGACCAATAGAGGAGCAGTAGAGAACAAAAGAGGAAAGTCCCCCCCCCTTAATAACTTGTGATGTCATGAGGATACCTGGACCAGCTATTGAGACGTGTGTTTTGTTTAAGTAAATCAGGGGATAAATGATCTGAAAAGCAGCCTGGAAGTAGGACTTTAAATCCTTTCTGAACGCAGAAAAATAACATGTGTGCATTATAAAACAAAATTATATATAGAGCTTTGTCTACATTCAAAATATATGCATCATTTTATTTATTTCAAAAGGATATTACTTGCAAGGATGAAGCTTGTAAACGTGTCGATAAGATAGTTATTACTGCTTTTTGTGCTGGTACTGTACTGCATGACTTAGAAGAGAGACACACATGGTAATATCCATGGTCAAAATTCATCATTTGAAATACAGACTGACAATTTCATTACCAAAAATAATGGCACAAAGTAAAACGGATATTTAGGGTTAACCCTGTATGCTGTAATAACACTTTGGTAGAGAAAGCCATTGCAACTTTTAAGATGGTCCAACAACAAAAAAATACACTTATTTTACAGTAAGACCAGCACCAGAGAGCTTAATTCATGGTTGAAAAAAAACAGCACCTTGTTTTAATACAGAAAACGCCATTATCACTCCAAATATCCCATCTTTACCATCAATCTCCAATCTGCACTTCCACCAACACTCTGAATGGATGCGGTTATTAAAACAGAGTTCCAAAACAGAGAAAGGAGTCCCGATCAAAGCAGATGTTTGGATCAGAACTAGAGAAGAGTTTGATCAAAACTAGAGAACAGTTTGATCAGAACTAGAGAACAGTTTGGATCAGAACTAGAGAACAGTTTGATCAGAACTAGAGAACAGTTGGATCAGAACTAGAGAACAGTTGGATCAGAACTAGAGAACAGTTGGATCAGAACTAGAGAACAGTTGGATCAGAACTAGAGAACAGTTTGATCAGAACTAGAGAGAGAGAGATGGTAGAGTCTGTCTCTCATTGCTCTCTTCAACCCCATTAGCCTTTGTCCGAGATCTGTTTGTGCTGCAAAAGCCCTATGGTCATTGTCGGATTGGCAGAACAATGACCACGTGTGTTGGCAAGACAGCACATTCAGGTGTGGGACCAGGCTACTCGTTCCTCTCTAACACTCCCTGGTGGTCCCTATGATGTCCTCACGCGCCTGTGTCTGGGGCCGGGCCTGCGCGCTTGCAGCTGCCTGACGGGGAGCCTAAGAGGCTGTCTGATGGGCTGCTTGTTGTATCTCTCCATGATCTCTTTGATGCGTGATAGGTTGGTACGGCTGACGGTGAAGTCACAGCGGGTCGCTCCGATGTCATAGCCCACCTCGCACACTTTACTACTGGCACTGTAGCCCTCAGCCCTCACCGTGATGCTGTACTCTCCTGGGTTCAACAGCCTCCAGTAGTCCCCGTCCGCCGCTAAGGAGAGAAAGAGAGGAGTGTGAGTGAGTGAGTGAGTGAGTGAGTGAGTGAGTGAATGACAGAGAGAGAGAGGCACCTAGATCTTCTGCACAGATTCTGTCAGACCTGGGCCCTGACAGTAAATCTCAGTAAGACAAAAATAATGGTATTTCAAAAAAGGTCCAGTTGCCAGGACCACAAATACAAATTCCATCTAGACACCGTTGCCCTAGAGCACACAGAAAACTATACTGTACATGCCTCGGCCTAAACATCAGCGCCACAGGTAACTTCCACAAAGCTGTGAACGAGCTGAGACAAGGCAAGAAGGGTCTTCTATGCCATCGAAAGGAACAGAAAATTTGACATACCAATTAGGATCTGGCTGATAATACTTGAATCAGTTATAGAATCCATTGCCCTTTATGGTTGTGAGGTCTGGGGTCCGCTCACCAACCAAGAATTCACAAAATGGGACAAACAACAAATTGAGACTCTGCATGCAGAATTCTGCAAAAAAATATCCTCCGGTTACAACGTAGAACACCAAATAATGCAGAGCAGAATTAGGCCGATACCCGCTAATGATCAAAATCCAGAAAAAGTGACCACCTAAAAGGAAGTGATTCCCAAACTTTCCAAAACAAAGCCATCACCTACAGAGAGATGAACCAACATGGTCCAAGCACACCAAGACAGTCGTGGAGAGGGCACGACAAAACCTATTCCCCTTCTGGAGACTGAAAAGATTTGGCATGGGGTCCTCAGATTCTCAAAATGTTCTACAGCTGCATCATCGAGAGCATCCTGACTGGTTGCGTCACTGCCTGGTACGGCAACTGCTCGGCCTCTGACTGCAAGGCATTACAGAGTACATCACTGGGGCCAAGCTTCCTGCCATCCAATTGTCAGACTCCAGCCACCCTAGTCATAGACGGTCCTCTCTGCTACCTCACGGCAAGCAGTACAGGAGCACCAAGTCTAGGTCCAAGAGGCTTCTAAACAGCTTCTACCCCCCAAGCCATAAGACTCCTGAACATCTAATCAAATGGCCACCCAGACTATTTGCATAGGGAGGAGACACTGCTACTCTTTGTTGTTATCATCTATGCATAGTCACTTTAATAACTCTACCTACATGTACATACTACCACAATTACCTCGACTAACCGGTGCCCCTGCACATTGACTCTATATCGGTACCCCCTGTATATAACCTCCACATTGACTCTGTACCGGTACTCCCTGTATATAGCCTCCACATTGACTCTGTACCGGTACTCCCTGTATATAGCCTCCACATTGACTCTATATCGGTACCCCCTGTATATAGCCTCCACATTGACTCTGTACCGGTACCCCCTGTATATAGCCTCCACATTGACTCTGTACCGGTACCCCCTGTATATAGCCTCCACATTGACTCTGTACCGGTACCCCCTGTATATAGCCTCCACATTGACTCTGTACCGGTACCCCCTGTATATAGTCTCCACATTGATTCTGTACCAGTACCCCCCTGTATATAGCCTCCACATTGACTCTGTACCGTAACACCCTGTATATAGCCTCCACATTGACTCTGTACCGGTACCCCCTGTATATAGCCTCCACATTGACTCTGTACCGTAATACCCTGTATATAGCCTCCACATTGACTCTGTACCGTAACACCTTGTATATAGCCTCCACATTGACTCTGTACCGTAACACCCTGTATATAGCCTCCACATTGACTCTGTACCGTAACACCCTGTATATAGCCTCCACATTGACTCTGTACCGGTACACCCTGTATATAGCCTCCACATTGACTCTGTACCGGTACCCCCTGTATATAGCCTCCACATTGACTCTGTACCGTAACACCCTGTATATAGCCTCCACATTGACTCTGTACCGTAACACCCTGTATATAGCCTCCACATTGACTCTGTACCGTAACACCCTGTATATAGCCTCCACATTGACTCTGTACCGGTATCCCCTGTATATAGCCTCCACATTGACTCTGTACCGTAATACCCTGTATATAGTCTCCACATTGACTCTATACCGGTAGCCCCTGTATATAGCCTCCACATTGACTCTGTACCGGTACCCCCTGTATATAGCCTCCACATTGACTCTGTACCGTAACACCCTGTATATAGCCTCCACATTGACTCTGTACCGGTACCCCCTGTATATAGCCTCCACATTGACTCTGTACCGTAACACCCTGTATATAGCCTCCACATTGACTCTGTACCGTAATACCCTGTATATAGCCTCCACATTGACTCTGTACCGGTACCCCCTGTATATAGCCTCCACATTGACTCTGTACCGTAACACCCTGTATATAGCCTCCACATTGACTCTGTACCGTAATACCCTGTATATAGCCTCCACATTGACTCTGTACCGTAATACCCTGTATATAGCCTCACTACTGTTATTTTACTCTTTAATTACTTTTATTACTTATTCTTATTCGTATTTAAAAAAATATATAATAATATATATATTTTTTATATATTTTTTTATATATATACTGCTCTAAAAAATAAAGGGAACACTAAAATAACACATCCTAGATCTGAATGAATGAAATAATCTTATTAAATACTTTTTTCTTTACATAGTTGAATGTGCTGACAACAAAATCACACAAAATGAATCAATGGAAATCAAATTTATCAACCCATGGAGGTCTGTATTTGGAGTCACACTCAAAATTAAAGTGGAAAACCACACTACAGGCTGATCCAACTTTGATGTAATGTCCTTAAAACAAGTCAAAATGAGGCTCAGTAGTGTGTGTGGCCTCCACGTGCCTGTACGACCTCCCAACAATGCCTGGGCATGCTCCTGATGAGGTGGCGGATGGTCTCCTGAGGGATCTCCTCCCAGACCTAGACTAAAGCATCTGCCAACTCCTGGACAGTCTGTGGTGCAACGTGGCGTTGGTGGATGGAGCGAGACATGATGTCCCAGATGTGCTCAATTGGATTCAGGTCTGGGGAATGGGCGGGCCAGTCCATAGCATCAATGCCTTCCTCTTGCAGGAACTGCTGACACACTACAGCCACATGAGGTCTAGCATTGTCTTGCATTAGGAGGAACCCAGGGTCAACCGCACCAGCATATGGTCTCACAAGGGGTCTGAAGATCTCATCTCGGTACCTAATGGCAGTCAGGCTACTTCTGGCGAGCACATGGAGGGCTGGCCCCTCAAAGAAATGCCACCCCACACCATGACTGACCCACCACCAAACCGGTCATGCTGGAGGATGTTGCAGGCAGCAGAACGTTCTCCACGGCGTCTCCAGACTCTGTCACGTCTGTCACATGTGCTCAGTGTGAACCTGCTTTCATCTGTGAAGAGCACAGGGCGCCAGTGGCGAATTTGCCAATCTTGGTGTTCTCTGGCAAATGCCAAACGTCCTGCACGGTGTTGGGCTGTAAGCACAACCCCCACCTGTGGACGTCGGGCCCTCATACCACCCTCATGGAGTCTGTTTCTGACCGTTTGAGCAGACACATGCACATTTGTGGCCTGCTGGAGGTCATTTTGCAGGGCTCTGGCAGTGCTCCTCCTGCTCCTCCTTGCACAAAGGCGGAGGTAGCGGTCCTGCTGCTGGGTTGTTGCCCTCCTACGACTTCCTCCACGTCTCCTGATGTACTGGCCTGTCTCCTGGTAGCGCCTCCATGCTCTGGACACTACGCTGACAGACACAGCAAAGCTTCTTGCCACAGCTCGCATTGATGTGCCATCCTGGATGAGCTGCACTACCTGAGCCACTTGTGTGGGTTGTAGACTCCGTCTCATGCTACCACTAGAGTGAAAGCACCGCCAGCATTCAAAAGTGACCAAAACATCAGCCAGGAAGCATAGGAACTGAGAAGTGGTCTGTGGTCACCACCTGCCGAACCACTCCTTTATTGGGGGTGTCTTGCTAATTGCCTATAATTTCCACCTGTTGTCTATTCCATTTGCACAACAGCATGTGAAATTTATTGTCAATCATTGTTGCTTCCTAAGTGGACAGTTTGATTTCACAGAAGTGTGATTGACTTGGAGTTACATTGTGCTGTTTAATGTTCCCTTTATTTTTTTGAGCAGTGTATATTTTTAAACTGCACTGATGGTTAGGGGCTTGTAAGCATGTGAGGTGAAATCACTGTGAGGTGAAATGCTGAATACCTGTTGTATTCAGCATTTCACTGTGAGGTCTACACCTGTTGTATTTGGCGCATGTGACTAACACAATGTGATTTGATTTGAACCTGGAGAAGAGTCCCCTAAGCAAGCTGGTTCCTGGGGCTCTGTTCACACACACAAACACACCCCACAGAGCCTCAGGACAATTAGACCCAACCAAATCATGAAAAAACAAAAAGATAATTACCTGATGCATTGGAAAGAATTAATACAAAAACAGAGCAAACTAGAATGCTATTTGGCCCTAAACAGAGAGAACACAGTGGCAGAAAACCTGACCACTGTGATTGACCCAAACTTAAGGAAATCTTTGACTATGTACAGACTCAGTGAGCATAGCCTTGCTATTGAGAAAGGCCGCCGTAGGAAGACCTGGCTCTCAAGAGCAGACAGGCTATGTGCAACACTGCCCACAAAAGGTGAAAGTTGAGCTGAACTTCCTAACCTCCTGCTAAATGTATGACCATATTAGAGACACATATTTTCCCTCAGATTACACAGACCCACAAAGGATTCAAAAACAAATCCAATTTTGATAAACTCCCATATCTACTGGGTGAAACACCACAGTGTTCCATCACAGCAGCAACATATGTTTCCACATGCCAATAAAGCCCAATTGAATTAGAGAGAGAGAGAGAGAGAGAGAGAGAGAGAGAGAGAGAGAGAGACAGAGAGAGACAGAGAGAGACAGAGAGAGAGACAGAGAGACAGAGAGAGAGAGAGAGAGAGAGAGAGAGAGAGAGAGAGAGAGAGAGAGAGACAGAGAGAGAGACAGAGAGAGAGAGAGAGAGAGAGAGATACAGAGAGAGAGAGAGAGAGACAGAGAGAGAGAGAGAGAGATACAGAGAGAGAGAGAGAGAGACAGAGAGAGACAGAGAGAGAGAGAGAGAGAGAGAGAGAGAGAGAGAGAGAGACAGAGAGACAGATAACAGATAACAGAGACATATA
Source organism: Salmo trutta (assembly GCF_901001165.1). Taxonomy (NCBI): domain Eukaryota; kingdom Metazoa; phylum Chordata; class Actinopteri; order Salmoniformes; family Salmonidae; genus Salmo; species Salmo trutta. The sequence continues at coordinate 1,859,969 of NW_021823319.1, read as the reverse complement.
TATATATATAGAGAGAGAGAGAGAAGTCATGCAGAAGAACAGCTCCTGACTTGTTATAACTTTTTGGTTGTTAAGAGCGAGATTGACACGACTAAATTAGCAAAAAATGTATAGGTAATCTAATTGTACAACTGAAGATCAAAACAGGAGGAAAAGATTGACAGAGAGTGAGTAAAAAGACCAATCTTCATCGTGGTAGCTAGCCAAATTCAAATCTGTCAGCTAGCTCACCGTCTAGCTCTAACCGTTTACTGGTGGTAACCATAGCAACATGGCCACTGAGGCAGCGCTAGCATCGACAGTAACGGCAGAGACTGAGAGACTTTCTCCGTTGTTTTTTGAATACCCGGCAGAAATTAAATCAGAGAAGGGAAGAATCAACTTTAAACACCGAATTCTGAGGGAGAACCCAGAAACTTTGTTTGCCGACTGCTCACAAAACGGGACTGTTACAAACCTGCTATTTTACACAGACCACACTACTGCCTGGCATACAGCTGTAACTAGCCATTTCAGCTACACCACGAAGAAAGGCATCTGCAAGGGAAGACAAATCCACATTTTTGAGGACAGCGATAAGGACCAGGAAAACAGGTTTCTGACAGTAAACATGTATCAGAACGGCACTATCATGGTCCAGGGCAGTGAGGCTGCACTCAGCTCTGTTGTGCAGGACTTCCCCACCCTAATGAAGATAGCAGAAAGTAAAAAAGACAAGGACAGCACCCCGACCTCTCCCCTCACCTCAGGCACCCCAACAGCAGGACTATCCTCCCCCCTGCCTGCCTACAACCACCAGAGCCAAGACCACACTACCATCAGCCTGTTGAGAGACAGGCTGGCTCTGTTAGAGGTATGGGTTACTGAGCTGAAGGAGCAGCCCCCCAGCTACACCACCTCCAGCCCAGACACAGAGCTTCTACAGGACCAGATCAACCAGTGCAGGACCCAGCTGAAGAACTCTGTCCAGGAGCTGAGAGAGAGCCTTACCACAGCGCTTGAGGAGGTAAAGGCCACCATGAGGAGAGAGCTGGTGCAGGTAAAGGAGGAGATGGCAAAGGAGTTGTCTGTCATCAAGAGGGTGCTACAGCAGAGAGAACAGACTGTAGAGACTCCCAGAGAGAAGCTGCAGCCCCTCACCACCCCTAACAACCCCACTGACCCACCTTTACCCACAATCCCCCCCCATACCGACAACACTTTACCCACACCCCCAGTCAACAAAGAGGCCCACATAGAGACACCTACTACAGAGAGAAGCTCTCTGGCCCCCCCTGACACACCCCCACACACCCCTCCATGTACACAGGCCCTGTCTACTCCAGCCCCAGACCGAAAACGCACCAATCTGGTAAAACCCACTGAGGTGGCCATCCTCATTGACTCAAATGGGAAATTCATTCAAGAAGATAAACTCTTCCCCCAACACAAGGTGCGCAAAATATGGTGCCCAAAAACACAAGATGCACTCCACATCCTGTCCCAGCCTGACTTTGGCACACCAGGCCACATTATTATTCACACCGGCACCAACAACCTGCGAGAGGAGCAGGAGAGAGTAGGCAGCCTGGTCAACAGAGTAGCAGAGAGGGCCTCTGAGTGGTTCCCCAACTCCCACATCACCATCTCCACTCTGCTGCCCCGCAAAGACTTTCATCCCCGTACCATCCAGAAAGTCAACGCTGACATCACCAGAGGGTGTGGCCTACTCCCGAACATACACATTGCTCACCACCCAACAATCACCCCAGAGCATCTACACGACCACTCCCACCTGAGGAAGCAGACAGTAGGGATGTTTGCCAAGTCCCTAAAGGACGTAGCACTTGGTAGACAAACACCCCATGCTGTACTGGACAGAGGAGCACCCAGAGACCCCTACCAGACCACTGCACCACCAAGGAGCCCCAGGCCCCTTCAACGCCACACCAGACCCAGTGCACCCCACAGGCCCCACCCACCCCCAGAGCATCACCACTTCCATCGGCTTAGCCAGACCAGACCGGGCCCAGCCTATTATCCCGCACCAGACCACCACCCCTACCAGACCAGAGAGGAAGTCCCACAGCCCAGACCTGGCCCCCCTCCACCTCACAGGGCCCAACAGCAGGACCAGCGCAGCTACGCGGAGGTCGTCAGAGGACAGGAGAACCCTGTAGGATTAAGTGAGATTAAACAGCTCCTCCAATACATCTGCACCAAACTGCACTAAACACACACGGACGCATACACACACACACCACACACACACACACACACACACACACCTATTGTACTAGAATTTACTTGTTCAATGAATAGGAATATTTAACAGAATAACAGAATAAATGTTAGCTGATATCCTGTTTATCTCGCTCTTAACAACTTATTAGTTAATCGTTACTGTATTTCTGACTGCTACTCTTTCTTTTTGCAACATGAAATCACTATCAGTTAGCATGTGGAACATTCAGGGTCTAAACTCATCAACCTTTGGTCTGAAGAGTTTAGCACTGGAGTTCAACAAAAATCTGAAAGATGTTGACGTCATCATTCTGCAGGAGACATGGTGTAAGGCTGACGTTGTCACTCACTGTCCCACAGGCTACAGAGAGGTCATTGTGCCATCACAGAAACACAGCTCTGTCAATAGAGGCAGAGACTCTGGAGGATTGATCATTTGGTACAAATCCGAACTACAAAATCTAATTGATCCCCTCAAAATTGGCAAATACCACATTTGGTTAAAACTAAAAAAAGAACTTGTACTGACAGGAAAAGATGTGTTCCTTTGCGCAATATATATCCCCCCCTCAGAATCCCCATATTACTCAGAGGAGATCTTCCCCACCCTCGAGGAAGAGACGTGCCCTTTCCAGGCCCAGGGAAATGTGCTCATCTGTGGGGACACAAATGCGCGCACAGGAACACTACCTGATCTAACGAGCACACGAGGGGACAGCTTTATTACAGGCCATACTGTTTCTAACTATCTTAATCTCCCCCATAGAAACAACAGTGACAGCACCGTCAACAAAAACGGAAGGGATCTTTTGCAGCTCTGTAGAAGCCTGGGTCTGTACTTTGTCAATGGTAGGTTACGGGGGGACTCTTTGGGGAGATTCACCTACTGCTCACCTCTTGGCCACAGTACAGTAGACTATATGATCACAGACATGGACCCTTTCTCTCTCAGCTCATTCACTGTCAAGCCACTAACACCTCTGTCTGATCACAGCCAAATTACGTTGTTCCTCAAAAGAACAGACCTGGAAACAACCACACATTCACAGCCCAGTAAGCTGTACAACATCAGAAATTCATACAGATGGGCCCAAAACAGCACAGAAGAATACCAGAAAGCAACCTGGAACCAAAATATCCAAACACTCTTAGATAACTTTCTGGATACCACATTCACTCACAGTAAAGAAGGCATCAATCTAGCAGTACGAAACATCAACTATATATTCAGGCAAACGGCAAAAGAAGCACAATTGAAATTGATAAAAAACAAAACTAAAAAAATCACAGATGACAACTGGTTTGATGCAGATTGTAAAATTATAAGGAAAAAACTTAGAACACTATCCAACCAAAAGCACAGAGACCCAAATAATGGTGAATTACGCCTTCATTACTGTGAGACTTTAAAACTCTATAAACGTACACTCAGAACCAAAAAAGCACAGTACAACAGCAAGCAGCTGACACTAATTGAGGAGTCCATAAACACAAACAACTTTTGGCAAAATTGGAAAAAACTAAAAAAATCTAAACAAGAGGAATTAGCAATACAAAATGGTGACATATGGACAACCCATTTCAAAACACTCTACAACACCGTTCAAATTGACACAAACGCAGAACAACGCCAAATCCATGAGAAGTTGAATGGATTAGAAAAAGCTATAAAGGACAATCAAAACCCATTGGACTCCCCAATTACTGACCAGGAGCTCTATAAGAAACTTCAGGCTCTCAAATTTAAAAAAGCCTGCGGACCTGATGGCATCCTAAATGAAATGCTCAAACTCACTAGTGCAAAATTTCAATTGGCTATATTAAAATTGTTTAATTTGATCCTGAGTGTAGGTTATTTCCCTGACATCTGGAATCAAGGACTCATAACCCCAATCTTTAAGAATGGAGACAAATTTGACCCTAACAATTACAGAGGCATTTGTGTGAACAGTAACCTGGGGAAGGTTTTCTGTAGTATCATCAATGTAAGAGTTCTAAACTTCCTTAATAAGCACAATGTCTTGAGTAAAAGCCAAATTGGATTTATACCAAAACATCGCACAACTGATCATATTTACACATTACACACCCTGATAGATAAACATGTCCACCAAAATAATACCAAAATATACACTTGCTTTATCGACTTCCAAAAAGCATTTGATTCTATTTGGCATACAGGACTGTTCTACAAAGTTATTGAAAGTGGTGTAGGGGGTAAAACATATGACATAATTAAATCAATGTATACTGGCAATACGTGCAGCATTAAAATTGGTAAGAAAAGGACAGAATTCTTTAACCAGGGGCGGGGCCTTCGTCAGGGTTGCAATCTGAGCCCTGCACTCTTCAATATTTACATTAACGAATTGGCCACTATTCTAGAAAAATCCTCAGCCCCTGGTGTTAGTCTCCACAATTCAGAAGTTAAATGCCTACTCTTCGCAGATGACCTATGCCTGCTGTCACCCACAGCACCTGGCCTACAGCAGAGCCTGGACCTGCTAGAGCAGTACTGCCAGACTTGGGCCCTGGCAGTAAACCCCAAAAAGACTAAAATAATGATTTTCCAGAGAAGATCCAGATCTCAGGGAATTAGACCAAAGTTCTCAATTGGTACAAAATATATAGAGTACTGTACACACTACAATTACTTAGGTTTAAAAATAAGCTCAACTGGACACCTTAATGAGGCAGTGAATGAACTGAGAGAGAAAGCACGCAGGGCATTCTACGCCATTAAAAAGCAAATTCAAATTGAAATACCTATTAAAATTTGGCTAAAACTAATTGAATATGTCATTGAACCAATTGCACTTTATGGCAGCGAGGTGTGGGGTCCACTTGCAAAACAAGATTTCATCAAATGGGACAAACACCCCATTGAAACCCTACATGCAGAGTTCTGTAGGATTCTCCTACGTGTCCAGAGGAAAACTACAAACAATGCATGCAGGGCAGAATTAGGCCAATATCCACTAATAATAAAAACTCAAAAAAGAGCAATTAAGTTTTGGAAACATCTAAAATACAGTGACCCCCTCTCATATCATTACCAAGCCCTGCAATGCCAAGAGCTGAGCAAAGAAAAGAGTCCCCTCATCCAGCTGGTCCTGGGGCTGAGTTCACAAACCTGTTCTACTAACACACTGAAGCCTCAGGACCAGAACATCCAATCAATCAGAATAAACCAAATTACAACACAGTCAAAACAAAACTACATTGCTTATTGGGAAACACAAGCACAAACACAAAGCAAAATGCAGTGCTATCTGGCCCTAAATCGACAGTACACTATGGCTAAATATTTGACCATGGTTACTGATCAAAACCTTAGAAAAACCTTGACAAAGTACAGGCTCAGTGAGCACAGCCTTGCCATTGAGAAGGGTAGACACAGGAAAACCTGGCTCCCTGTAGAGGAAAGGCTGTGCAACCACTGCACAACAGCAGAACCTGAGACGGAGCTGCATTTCCTGACAAAATGTCAAAAATATAAAACAATTAGAGAGTGTCATTTCCCCAAATTTGAAATCCTTATTCAAGGTTTTAAAGACCTCTCTGATGAGGATAGGCTACCCATCCTGTTGGGGGAGGACGCAGAGAGCTGTGGGTTGGCAGCGCACTACATTGCTGCCTGCCATAAGTTGAGGGACAGTGTCTGACAGACCAATAAACCTGCACATGTCCTCAACTGTATGATTATTGTTATTGTTGAATGTATGGTTATATTGACCGTTGGTTATTGTTGTTACTGTTGTCCCGTTGACAATTTTTGATTCTCATTTTTATTTATTTTTTATATTGTAAATATCCAAAGTAAGCTTTGGCAATATGTACATTGTTACGTCATGCCAATAAAGCGAATTGAATTGAATTGAATTGAATTGACAGAGAGAGAGAGAGAGAGAGAGAGAGAGAGACAGAGAGAGAGAGACAGAGAGAGAGAGAGAGAGAGAGAGAGAGAGAGAGAGAGAGAGACAGAGAGAGAGAGAGAGACAGAGAGAGACAAAGAGAGAGAGAGAGAGAGAGAGAGAGAGAGAGAGACAGAGAGAGAGAGAGACAGAGAGAGAGAGAGACAGAGAGAGACAGAGAGAGAGAGAGAGAGACAGAGAGAGAGAGAGAGAGAGACAGAGAGAGAGACAGAGAGAGACAGAGAGAGAGAGAGGTGCTGCATATGTATTTTAGGTTACGTGTCAGAAGAAGTGTGAGAAAGACAGTTCACAGCTTGTGTCAGCATTCTGATCCACACTGCATTCCACCATACAGGTCATGGACTGTGAATCATCAAAATATGAGATTTTTTGTTTTAAGCCAGTCGAAGTTAACTTTCCTGTATGCAAATACAGTTCTGGAAGAATGCAGCACATCTTGATACTTGGCAAGAGCGAAAGGCAAAAGCTTCACAAAGCGATCCTCTAGGAATTCACTGACTGAACTGAGAAAGAAAGGAGGGAGGGCAGAAAATAGAGAAGGGGGGAAAACGAGGGAAGGAGAGGGTGTTCTAGCCTACTTCATGAAGAGAGGAACTCTCCAAAACGAGGGAAGGAGAGGGTGTTCTAGCCTACTTCATGAAGAGAGGAACTCTCCAAAACGAGGGAAGGAGAGGGTGTTCTAGCCTACTTCATGAAGAGAGGAACTCTCCTTTAATTCTCATCTGTTTAGAAGTTTAAAAATAGCACCGCGTTGTCATCTTGGATTTACCTCCCTGCTATCTCCTGTCTCCTGTCTCCACTAGTTATGACATTGTGGTTTACCTCCCTCCTGTCTCCTGTCTCCTCCCTCCTGTCTCCTGTCTCCACTAGTTATGACATTGTGTTTTACCTCCCTGCTGTCTCCTGTCTCCACCCTCCTGTCTCCTCCCTGCTGTCTCCTGTCTCCTCCCTCCTGTTTCCTGTCTCCACTAGTTATGACATTGTGGTTTACCTCCCTGCTGTCTCCTGTCTCCTCCCTCCTGTCTCCTGTCTCCTCCCTCCTGTCTCCTGTCTCCTCCCTCCTGTCTCCTGTCTCCACTAGTTATGACATTGTGTTTTACCTCCCTGCTGTCTCCTGTCTCCACCCTCCTGTCTCCTCCCTGCTGTCTCCTGTCTCCTCCCTCCTGTCTCCTGTCTCCTGTCTCCACTAGTTATGACATTGTGGTTTACCTCCCTGCTGTCTCTGTCTCCTCCCTCCTGTCTCCTGTCTCCACTAGGCATGACATTGTGTTTTATGTGTTTGTTGATCCAGCCACAGAAACGGCAGTTTGATGTCCTACCCATCATGCTGTTCACCCACCCACCCATCTCAGCTCAACCACTGATCTGTGTGTGAAATATGGTGCCGGTTATGAAACTGTTGATCCTCTGTACCAGTTACACGAAGAGCAACACATTGGTCCCAGTAGAACGTCTGCTTTAACCAGTGACTCACTGAGGTTACTAATCTACAAGTGAAGCTTGGTGTTGCTTTATCCTTTCCCTATAGAACGCTAATAACTAATCATATTGATATGTTCCTAAAACAAACCAGGAACGTCTTCATTATTAATGTCTGTCCTTCTGTGTGTATCTACTGTCTGTCTATCCTTCTGTGTGTGTATCTACTGTCTGTCTGTCCTTCTGTGTGTGTATCTGCTGTCTGTCTATCCTTCTGTGTGTATCTACTGTCTGTCTATCCTTCTGTGTGTGTATCTACTGTCTGTCTATCCTTCTGTGTGTGTATCTACTGTCTGTCTATCCTTCTGTGTGTGTATCTACTGTCTGTCTATCCTTCTGTGTGTGTATCTGCTGTCTGTCTATCCTTCTGTGTGTGTATCTACTGTCTGTCTATCCTTCTGTGTGTGTGTATCTACCATCTGCCTATCCTTCTGTGTGTGTATCTACCATCTGTCTATCCTTCTGTGTGTGTGTGTGTGTGAGTGTGTGTGTGTGTGTGTGTGTGTGTGTGTGAATGTTATGTTTGTGAGTGTATCTACTGTCTGTCTATCCTTCTGTGTGTGTGTGTGAGTGTGTGTGTGTGTGTGTGTGTGTGAGTGTGTGTTGTGTGTGTGTGTGTGTGTGTGTGTGTGTCAATGTTATGTTTGTGTGTGTATCTACTGTCTGTCTATCCTTCTGTGTGTGTGTGTGTGTGTGTGTGTGTGTGGTGTGTGTGTGTGTGTGTGTGTGTGTGTGTGTGTGTGTGTGTGTGTGTGTGTCTGTGTGTGTGACTGTTATGTTTGTGTGTGTATCTACTGTCTGTCTATCCTTCTGTGTGTGTGTGTGTCTGTGTGTGTATCTACCGTCTGTCTATCCTTCTGTGTGTGTGTGTGTGTGTGTGTGTGTGTGTGTGTGTGTGCATCTACCGTCTGTCTATCCTTCTGTGTGAGTGTGTGTGTGTGTGTGAGTGTGTATCTACCGTCTGTCTATCCTGGGTTCACAGTGAAGACATGATGATGATTCTCTCTGATAACTGGGGAATAGCAAGTACCTTTTCTATCATTAGGTTGTTCACAACAGGGACTTGGTGTTCCTCTCTTTCCACATGTGGAGCCACATGTGGAGAGAGAGAGAGAGAGAGAGAGAGAGAGAGAGAGAGAGAGAGAGAGAGAGAGAGAGAGAGAGAGAGAGAGAGAGAGAGACAGAGAGAGAGAGAGAGAGAGAGAGAGAGAGAGAGAGAGAGAGAGATGTCTATCCTTCTGTGTGATTGTAATGTTTGTGTGTGTATCTACTGTGTGTGTGTGTGTGCGTCAGTCGAAAATAAGACAATTTTAAGAAGAGCAGCTTGACATGTTTCCTCTCTGCTCTCTGGGACTGCAGCAGAGCGAACTGGATTCTCTTGAAGGAACGTGTCTTGCAGACAGTACAGTTGGTCCCAGGAATGCTAACAACACCTACAGATATAGTCCTGAATGAATCGTGAATAACGATGAGTGAGAAAGTTACAGACGCACAAATATCATACCCCCGAGACATGCTAACCTCTCACCATTACAATAACAGGGGAGGTTAGCATAACTCCAAGACATGCTAACCTCTCACCATTACAATAACAGGGGAGGTTAGCATACCCCCAAGGCCAAAAAGATCATCAAGGACATCAACCACACGAGCCACGGCCTGTTCACCCTGCTATCATCCAGAAGGTGAGGTCAGTACAGGTGCATCAAAGCTGGGACAGAGAGACTGATAAACAGCTTCTATCTCATGGTCATCAGACTGTTTAAATAGCCATCACTAGCCAGCTTTCACCCAGTTACATAACCCTGTACCTTAGAGGCTGCTGCTCTATATACATAGACATGGAATCACTGGTCACTTTAATAATAAATCACTGGTCACTTTAATAATGAATCACTGGTCACTTTAATAATAAATCACTGGTCACTTTAATAATGAATCACTGGTCACTTTAATAATGGAACACTGGTCACTTTAATAATGGAACACTAGTCACTTTAATAATGTTTACCTACTGTTTTACTCATCTCATATGTATATACTGTATTCTATTCCACTGTATTTTAGTCAATGCGACTCCGACATTGTTTTCCTAATATTTGTATATTTATTAATTCCATTCTTTTACCTTTTAGATGTGTCTTGTTGTGAATTGTTAGATACTACTGCACTGTTGGAGCTAGAAACACAAGCATTTAGTTAGGTATTACTGTTGGAGCTGGGAACACAAGCATTTAGTTAGGTATTACTGTTGGAGCTGGGAACACAAGCATTTAGTTAGGTATTACTGTTGGAGCTGGGAACACAAGCATTTAGTTAGGTATTACTGTTGGAGCTGGGAACACAAGCATTTAGTTAGGTATTACTGTTGGAGCTGGGAACACAAGTATTTAGTTAGGTATTACTGTTGGAGCTGGGAACACAAGCATTTAGTTAGATTCTACTGCACTGTTGGAGCTGGGAACACAAGCATTTAGTTAGGTATTACTGTTGGAGCTGGGAACACAAGCATTTAGTTAGGTATTACTGTTGGAGCTGGGAACACAAGCATTTAGTTAGGTATTACTGTTGGAGCTGGGAACACAAGCATTTAGTTAGATTCTACTGCACTGTTGGAGCTGGGAACACAAGCATTTAGTTAGGTATTACTGTTGGAGCTGGGAACACAAGCATTTAGTTAGGTATTACTGTTGGAGCTGGGAACACAAGCATTTAGTTAGATTCTACTGCACTGTTGGAGCTGGGAACACAAGCATTTAGTTAGGTATTACTGTTGGAGCTAGAAACACAAGCATTTAGTTAGGTATTACTGTTGGAGCTAGAAACACAAGCATTTAGTTAGGTATTACTGTTGGAGCTGGGAACACAAGCATTTAGTTAGGTATTACTGTTGGAGCTAGAAACACAAGCATTTAGTTAGGTATTACTGTTGGAGCTAGGAACACAAGCATTTAGTTAGGTATTACTGTTGGAGCTAGGAACACAAGCATTTAGTTAGGTATTACTGTTGGAGCTGGGAACACAAGCATTTAGTTAGGTATTACTGTTGGAGCTGGGAACACAAGTATTTAGTTAGACCCGCAACAACATCTGCTCAATATGTGTATGTGACCAAAAAACATTTGATTTTATTAGATTTTATAGCATTTTTGGGGGGTATGATATGAACGCCTTCTCCCACTCTCCCCTGTCCAGACGCTGTTCCTGTCCAGTTTCATGTCCGTTGTTGTTCATTAAATGTTCTCCCTGTACCTGCTTCTCATCTATAGTACCAGCATCGATCCTTACAGAATGACGACGTCGGGTCCAGGTGACGTTGCCGAGGGAAACGTGTGGTGCCTCAGCTAGCTCGTTGGGCTTCCATGCCTTAGCTGGCTCGAGAGGTCGTCATGCTTCAGCCGGCCCATCAGGCTCCCACGCCTCAGCCGGCCCATCAGGCTCCCACGCCTCAGCCGGCCCATCAGGCTCCCACGCCTCAGCCGGCCCATCAGGCTCCCACGCCTCAGCCGGCCCATCAGGCTCCCACGCCTCAGCCGGCCCATCAGGCTCCCACGCCTCAGCCGGCCCATCAGGCTCCCATGCCTCTGCCAGTTCGTCGGGCTTCTACGCCCCAGCCGGCTTGTCCATCGCCCATGCATCGGCCGGCTCGTCAGGCTCGCCCAGGTGGGACGCCGGGTGGCGCCCCTAGAGGGGGAGGGGGGTTTACTGTCCCTCTCAGGCGCCAGGCTGCCCTTCATTACGCGCAGCAGCGCTCATTGGACTCACCTGGACTCCAGGTATTTTTTTTGACTGCCCCTGTCTGCGTCCCCTGGTTGTTCCCTGTGTCTGCGTCTCCTGTCCAGACGCTGTTCCTGTCCAGTTTCATGTCCGTTGTTGTTCATTAAATGTTCTCCCTGTACCTGCTTCTCGTCTATAGTACCAGCGCCGATCCTTACAATTCACGATTTCATTCAGGATTATCCGTAACCATGGCAGCATCCATATGAATGTAGAAGTGTTTAGAAACATATTCTTATTTACAATTGAAGCGACTCCAAAATGACACAATACATTATTTACCGTTAATTTCCTATTGGGCACAAAATAATCTGAAACACAACCAAAACAAACAGCAACTGCATCCAACAAGTTTGTAGAGACTCTAGCTTGATGTAATCATTGTGTGCTAGGATTATTTGTGTGTGTGTGTGTGTGTGTGTGTGTGTGTGTGTGTGTGTGTGTGTGTGTGTGTGTGTGTGTGTGTGTGTGTGTTTGAGACTCATACTGTAGAATTAAGCTGAAAGGAAGAGTCATGGAACTTTCATTAATCCCTGAAGCAACACTTCTGCCCCGCGCTTTAACTGCACAATATAAGCTTACCCACACATATGAATTCTAAAATACAAGGCAAATAGGGACAGGTACTTGTGTCATCAATCCTGCAGGCAGAATCTACTGTATAGTAATATATTCATGTCTTTCTATAAAATGGTAGCCATTTCCTGTTGCGGATTTACTTTGTCAAGCATGAAATACCAGCATGATCAGCATCTGTGAGAGTTTAATGACCCAACGTTATTGTCTTTGGCTCTGGAAGAAGTTCTTACTTTTGCAGCGTTAATTATATTGATTAATTATATGCTATAAATGTTGCTTATCTAATTATCACGTACAATTTGTCTATTTGGTTCCCTGTCCGAATGGATATATGCTATTGTCTGTAATACATTCTCTGCTACTGATGTGTTCTATAGAATGCTAATGATGTGTTCTATAGAATGCTACTGATGTGTTCTATAGAATGCTACTGATGTCTTCTATAGAATGCTAATGATGTGTTCTATAGAATGCTACTGATGTGTTCTATAGAATGCTAATGATGTGTTCTATAGAATGCTACTGATGTCTTCTATAGAATGCTACTGATGTCTTCTATAGAATGCTAATGATGTGTTCTATAGAATGCTACTGATGTCTTCTATAGAATGCTAATGATGTGTTCTATAGAATGCTACTGATGTCTTCTATAGAATGCTACTGATGTGTTCTATAGAATGCTACTGATGCTTTCTATAGAATGCTACTGATGTGTTCTATAGAATGCTACTGATGTCTTCTATAGAATGCTAATGATGTGTTCTATAGAATGCTACTGATGTCTTCTATAGAATGCTAATGATGTGTTCTATAGAATGCTACTGATGCTTTCTATAGAATGCTACTGATGTGTTCTATAGAATGCTACTGATGTCTTCTATAGAATGCTAATGATGTGTTCTATAGAATGCTACTGATGTGTTCTATAGAATGCTACTGATGTGTTCTATAGAATGCTACTGATGTGTTCTATAGAATGCTACTGATGTCTTCTATAGAATGCTAATGATGTGTTCTATAGAATGCTACTGATGTGTTCTATAGAATGCTACTGATGTGTTCTATAGAATGCTACTGATGTCTTCTATAGAATGCTAATGATGTGTTCTATAGAATTGCTAATGATGTGTTCTATAGAATGCTACTGATGTGTTCTATAGAATGCTACTGATGTTTTCTATAGATGCTACTGATGTGTTCTATAGAATGCTACTGATGTTTTCTATAGAATGCTACTGATGTTTTCTATAGAATGCTACTGATGTGTTCTATAGAATGCTAATGATGTGTTCTATAGAATGCTAATGATGTTTTCTATAGAATGCTAATGATGTGTTCTATAGAATGCTAATGATGTTTTCTATAGAATGCTACTGATGTTTTCTATAGAATGCTACTGATGTTTTCTATAGAATGCTACTGATGTTTTCTATGGAATGCTAATGATGCTTTCTATAGAATGCTACTGATGGAATTTTATGAAGATAAAACAATATCCTATGTACTACTATGTCATTGATTGTATTATTATTGGTTGATACACACGTGGGAATACACACTGGACATGTCACCTACTGGAGTGGCGTTTTGGACTCTGATACTTGGGCTTGGTGGAGTAATGTCATATCCATGGACACAGAATGAAAACACAGAGAATACTATAATACATCTCTCTATAGTATGTATGGACACAGAGAATACTATAATACATCTCTCTACAGTATGTATGGACACAGAATGAAAACACAGAGAATACTATAATACATCTCTCTATAGTATCCATGGACACAGAATGAGAACACAGAGAATACTATAATACATCTCTCTACAGTATGTATGGACACAGAATGAAAACACAGAGAATACTATAATACATCTCTCTATAGTATCCATGGACACAGAATGAAAACACAGAGAATACTATAATACATCTCTCTACAGTATGTATGGACACAGAATGAGAACACAGAGTATACTATAATACATCTCTCTACAGTATGTATGGACACAGAATGAGAACACAGAGAATACTATAATACATCTCTCTACAGTATGTATGGACACAGAATGAAAACACAGAGAATACTATAATACATCTCTCTATAGTATCCATGGACACAGAATGAGAACACAGAGAATACTATAATACATCTCTCTACAGTATGTATGGACACAGAATGAAAACACAGAGAATACTATAATACATCTCTCTATAGTATCCATGGACACAGAATGAAAACACAGAGAATACTATAATACATCTCTCTACAGTATGTATGGACACAGAATGAGAACACAGAGTATACTATAATACATCTCTCTACAGTATGTATGGACACAGAATGAGAACACAGAGTATACTATAATACATCTCTCTATAGTATGTATGGACACAGAATGAAAACACAGGGTATACTATAATACATCTCTCTATAGTATGTATGGACACAGAATGAAAACACAGAGTATACTATAATACCATGTATCTCTCTACCTGTTCTGATGTCATGGCCGATCCCCTCCACCTGGATGATGGCGTTGGCTATGCCCCGCCCCTGCATGTCCCAGACCATGCCTTTGATCCCACGATGCACCTGTGCATGAAAGGTCAGAGGTCAAAGATCAACTAACTGTATAATAATAATAATAACAACAATAATAATATGTAATGTATCATATTTAATATTAATTTGATGATATTATATTTTATTTTGCGGTAAAACAAGTTGTAACAGTATTTAAAAGTACAAGAAACCCATAGTGTGACACATGAATGCTTAAAAACTACTATTTTCAATGTGGTCCTTGATGTAAATATTTATAACAGTATAATATGACTCGTTTCAGGAAGCAAGGCATATGTCGCATGTCACTACATCGCAGGAGAGGCATTTGAACGTCTTGTTGTCGTTGATCGAAATGCCTTCTGGAACATGTTAACTTTCATGTGCCTTAATAACAAACGTTTATTCAATCTGTAAATACGAATACAACTTGTTAAAATATTAGCTTAATTGGTTTAGCCACGGAAAACGGCGGGAACCTTCCATGTTAGCCATGATTGGCTGAGATAACGGGTGGGCTGGACATACCGGGAGATGAGTTTGGATTGGTCTACCATGTAGCATGCTTCTGTTTATAATGTGAGCTGTTCAGTATGTGTTGATAATCCTTGCTACTGCGGTGTTTTTCAAAAGATACAACGTTAGCCATCGAGAACTACAAAAGTTTTTGCTACTAATTCTCAGCAACATTGATGCCCTGAATTTAGCAGGCGCTATCGACAGATCAGTTGGAAAAAGTTATGACGGGCTACTTTTTTTGCACACTCCCCGGTCAGTGTGAACCCGAGTGACTTGACACAACGCTGGCCAAACAAGATGTAGCTACAATTAAAACAGAGTTTAATGGTTCCAGTCTGCTGTGAAGTGTTCATCCCAGTATACAGGTAAGAGTCTAGCTACATTTTCAGATATTATACACTTCTAATTTAGTCAGAAAGTGGATTTCATTGCAAGTTAAAGAATACTGTTCACTAGCTAACGTTACATTATCTTACTGGCTCACTAGCTAACGTTACATTATCTTACTGGCTAACGTTACGTTATCTTACTGGCTCGCTAGCTGACGTTACATTATCTTACTGGCTAACGTTACGTTATCTTACTGGCTCGCTAGCTAACGTTACATTATCTTAATGGCTCGCGTTACATTATCTTACTGGCTCGCTAGCTAACGTTACGTTATCTTACTGGCTCACGTTACATTATCTTACTGGTTCACTAGCTAACGTTACATTATCTTACTGGCTCGCTAGCTAACGTTACATTATCTTACTGGCTCACTAGCTAACGTTACATTATCTTAATGGCTCGCGTTACATTATCTTACTGGTTCACTAGCTAACGTTACGTTATCTTACTGGCTCACTAGCTAACGTTACGTTATCTTACTGGCTCGCGTTACATTATCTTACTGGCTCGCTAGCTAATGTTACGTTATCTTACTGGCTCATTAGCTAATGTTACATTATCTTAATGTCTCACTAGCTAACGTTACGTTATCTTACTGGCTCGCTAGCTAACGTTACATTATCTTACTGGCTTGCTAGCGAACGTTACATTATCTTACTGGCTCGCTAGCTAACGTTACATTATCTTACTAGCTCGCTAGCTAATGTTACGTTATCTTACTGGCTCGCTAGCTAATGTTACATTATCTTACTGGCTCGCTAGCTAATGTTACGTTATCTTAGTGGCTCGCTAGCTAATGTTACGTTATCTTAGTGGCTCGCTAGCTAACGTTACGTTATCTTACTGGTTCGCTAGCTAACGTTACATTATCTTACTGGCTCGCTAGCTAACGTTACATTATCTTACTGGCTCACTAGCTAACGTTACGTTATCTTACTGGCTCGCTAGCTAACGCTACGTTATCATACTGGCTCGCTAGCTAACGTTACGTTATCTTACTGGCTCACTAGCTAATGTTACATTATCTTACTGGTTCACTAGCTAACGTTACGTGTATGATCTGTGTAGTAAAATTGTTTGAATTAGAAATCCATTTGCATTGCTAGATATATATTTTTAGCAATTTTTTAATTGAACCTTTATTTAACTAGTCAAGTCAGTTAAGAACAAATTCTTATTTACAATGACGGCCTACTGGGAAACAGTGGGGTTAACTGCCTTATTCAAGGGCAGAACGACAGATTTTTACCTCGTCAGCTCGGGGATTCGATCCAGTATGCTGTCGGTTACTGGCCCAACGTTCTAACCACTAGGCTACCTGCCGCCCCCTTATAGCCTAATGTTAGCGAGCTAACATTGAACCTAGTTGGTTAACTCAGTAGCTACCTGCAGATTCATACTACAGCTATGACAATCCGTTTGTATTGGTAGTAGTATGAGTTGGGATTATGCCGGTTAATTGTTAAGCTAGCTGGCTACATGTCTAAACAGAAGACTCCACTTCTCCAGATGATTACATGACCCATCAGGTTAGCCAGGTGTGACTGGGAGTGGTTATGGCCGTCTAGTTCATAAACATGTGGACATGTCTAGACAATAGTGACCCATCCACTTAGCTAGATGTGTCTGGGGGAAGGTTATAGCATTTATTGTACATGACACATCAATTTAGACAAGTGTGTCTGGGTAAGAATCATCTAATAATTATAAAATACTAGTTACAGTATCTCATCAGAGGACTGTATATCTCTCCATACAGTCTAGAGCCAGTATCTCATCAGAGGACTGTATATCTCTCCATACAGTCTAGTGACAGTATCTCATCAGAGGACTGTAAATCTCTCCATACAGTCTAGTGACAGTATCTCATCAGAGGACTGTATATCTCTCCATACAGTCTAGTGACAGTATCTCATCAGAGGACTGTATATCTGTCCATACAGTCTAGAGACAGTATCTCATCAGAGGACTGTATATCTCTCCATACAGTCTAGAAACAGTATCTCATCAGAGGACTGTATATCTGTCCATACAGTCTAGAGACAGTATCTCATCAGAGGACTGTATATCTCTCCATACAGTCTAGAAACAGTATCTCATCAGAGGACTGTATATCTCTCCATACAGTCTAGAGACAGTATCTCATCAGAGGACTGTATATCTGTCCATACAGTCTATAAAGGACTATAGACCACCCATGACTGACAGTCTATGAATACAGGACTATAGACCATCTGTGTCTGGCAGTCTAGTGAATACAGGACTATAGACCACCTGTGACCGACAGTCTAGTGAATACAGGACTATAGACCATCTGTGACTGGCAGTCTAGTGAATACAGGACTATAGACCATCTGTGTCTGGCAGTCTAGTGAATACAGGACTATAGACCACCTGTGACTGGCAGTCTAGTGAATACAGGACTATAGACCACCTGTGACTGGCAGTCTAGTGAATAAAGGACTATAGACCATCTGTGACTGACAGTCTAGTGAATACAGGACTATAGACCACCTGTGACTGGCAGTCTAGTGAATACAGGACTATAGACCATCTGTGACTGGCAGTCTAGTGAATACAGGACTATAGACCATCTGTGACTGACAGTCTAGTGAATACAGGACTATAGACCATCTGTGACTGACAGTCTAGTGAATACAGGACTATAGACCACCTGTGACTGGCAGTCTAGTGAATACAGGACTATAGACCATCTGTGACTGGCAGTCTAGTGAATACAGGACTATAGACCATCTGTGACTGGCAGTCTAGTGAATACAGGACTATAGACCACCTGTGACCGACAGTCTAGTGAATACAGGACTATAGACCACCTGTGACCGACAGTCTAGTGAATACAGGACTATAGACCACCTGTGACGGGCAGTCTAGTGAATACAGGACTATAGACCACCTGTGACTGGCAGTCTAGTGAATAAAGGACTATAGACCACCTGTGACTGGCAGTCTAGTGAATACAGGACTATAGACCATCTGTGACTAGCAGTCTAGTGAATACAGGACTATAGACCATCTGTGACTGACAGTCTAGAGAATACAGGACTATAGACCACCTGTGACTGGCAGTCTAGTGAATTAAAACTTCTTAGGGATAGGGGGCAGTATTTTTACGTCTGGATGAAAAGCGTGCCCAAAGTAAACTGCCTGTTACTCAGGCCCAGAAGCTAGGATATGCATATAATTGGACTCTGCACCCTCTCTGGACTCTGCACCCTCTCTGGACTCTGCACCCCTCTCTGGACTCCGCACCCCCCTCTGGACTCTGCACCCCTCTCTGGACTCTGCACCCCTCTCTGGACTCTGCACCCCCTCTGGACTCTGCACCCCTCTCTGGACTCTGCACCCCTCTCTGGACTCTGCACCCCTCTCTGGACTCTACACCCCTCTCTGGACTCTACACCCCTCTCTGGACTCTGCACCCCTCTCTGGACTCTACACCCCTCTCTGGACTCTGCACCCCTCTCTGGACTCTACACCCTGTACCTGCTCCATGAAGACGAGCAGAGACTCCCTGTTGTTTTCCCACTCCTCCGCCAGCTCACTCTCATGGGGGAATTTGTCACAGCCCACGTACATCGACAGCTCGAAGCAGTTGGTGTGCAAGTAGCTGAAATCATTCATACCTGCCAACACAGTGCACAGGCAGAGTCATTTATCTGTCGGCCAACAACTGCCAAATGAAAAGACATCAGCTGGTAGGTTATTTTCTCACCAGTGTTTTCTAAAGATAATAAATCAAATCAACATGTGTTGAAATGAAGAGCTACTCTGGTTCTGGTCTGTGATAATAAATCAATTCAACATGTGTTGGAATGAAGAACTACTCTGGTTCTGGTCTGTGATAATAAATCAAATCAACATGTGTTGAAATGAAGAACTACTCTGGTTCTGGTCTGTGATAATAAATCAAATCAACATGTGTTGGAATGAAGAACTACTCTGGTTCTGGTCTGTGATAATAAATCAATTCAACATGTGTTGGAATGAAGAACTACTCTGGTTCTGGTCTGTGATAATAAATCAAATCAACATGTGTTGGAATGAAGAACTACTCTGGTTCTGGTCTGTGATAATAAATCAAATCAACATGTGTTGGAATGAAGAACTACTCTGGTTCTGGTCTGTGATAATAAATCAAATCAACATGTGTTGAAATGAAGAACTACTCTGGTTCTGGTCTGTGATAATAAATCAAATCAACATGTGTTGGAATGAAGAACTACTCTGGTTCTGGTCTGTGATAATAAATCAAATCAACATGTGTTGAAATGAAGAACTACTCTGGTTCTGGTCTGTGATAATAAATCAAATCAACATGTGTTGAAATGAAGAACTACTCTGGTTCTGGTCTGTGGTAATAAATCAAATCAACATGTGTTGAAATGAAGAACTACTCTGGTTCTGGTCTGTGATAATAAATCAAATCAACATGTGTTGAAATGAAGAACTACTCTGGTTCTGGTCTGTGATAATAAATCAAATCAACATGTGTTGGAATGAAGAACTACTCTGGTTCTGGTCTGTGATAATAAATCAAATCAACATGTGTTGAAATGAAGAACTACTCTGTTTCTGGTCTGTGATAATAAATCAAATCAACATGTGTTGAAATGAAGAACTACTCTGGTTCTGGTCTGTGATAATAAATCAAATCAACATGTGTTGGAATGAAGAACTACTCTGGTTCTGGTCTGTGATAATAAATCAAATCAACATGTGTTGGAATGAAGAACTACTCTGGTTCTGGTCTGTGATAATAAATCAAATCAACATGTGTTGGAATGAAGAACTACTCTGGTTCTGGTCTGTGATGGCAAGTTGTAGGTTCCACAGTTTTACCCTTTTCACCTGCTCAGGGCTGTTAGTTATATTAGGTATCTGTCTAGGGTGTACACGTCCGCATATTCACAGGCTGATTTCTTGTTGTTTTCTTTGTTAAGTTTTGCACATTTGTTTTTTTACAATGTTACAAAGAAACCTGTAGAAAAACGTTCGAACAGCCTGTGGCTAAAGCGAATATGCAGACGCGTAACACCCTAGACAGATACCTAATATAAATAACAGCCCTGAGAAGGTGGAAAGTTAAGAAAAACTGCTACAACAGATTAAGCCTAGTCATGAAAGGACTTGAACTGAACTGAAATTAATTGAACTGAATTTAAATGAATTTAACTGAACTGAATTGATCTGAACTGAAATTAATTGAACTGAAATAAAATGATTTGAACTGAATTGAATTAAACTGAACTGAAATGAAATGATTTGAACTGAATTGAATTGAAATGAATTGAACTGAACTGAATTGAACTGAACTGAAATAAAATGATTTGAACTGAACTGAATTGAACTGAACTGAAATGAATTGAACTGAAATGAATTGAAATGAATTGAATTGAACTGAACTGAAATGAAATGAACTGAAATGAATTGAACTGAACTGAATTGAACTGAACTGAATTGAACTGAACTGAAATGAATTGAACTGAACTGAATTGAACTGAACTGAACTGAAATGAAATGATTTGAACTGAACTGAACTGAAATGAAATGAATTGAACTGAACTGAATTGAACTGAACTGAAATAAAATGATTTGAACTGAACTGAATTGAACTGAACTGAAATGAATTGAACTGAACTGAAATGAATTGACCTGAACTTAAATGAATTGAAATGAAATGAATTGAATTGAACTGAAATGAAATGAACTGAAATGAACTGAATTGAACTGAACTGAATTGAATTGAACTGAAGTGAAGTGAATTGAATGGGAAAACAACGACACTAACTCCCTGCCGCGGTGTGCCAAGACGCCCCGTTGATGGTGCCATCTTCCTTGGCAAAGTCCTCGGTGTGGCAGACGCGGCGCCTGGCGTCGGTCATCAGGCGGTGTGTGGACGCGTAGGAGAAGGCGAGCCAGCGGAAGACGTGGTCGTCCGGGGTGGGGGTCTGCTCCCTGGATACACCCTGGGAACGGGTCCTGTCGTAGGGGAAGGTCACCACCAACTCCCCTCCCTGGAGGTTACCGCCCAGGACGAACGGGATCTTCTCCATCCAGGAGACCAGCGCACGCGTCTCCGCTGCTACCTGAGGAGAGGACAACGAGAAGGAGAAGGAGAGAAGGAGGGAGGAGAGGAGAGAGAGAGGAGGAATGGAGAGAAGTAGAAAGAGGAGAGGAGGAGAGAAAGACAGGAGAGGAGGAAGAGAGGAGAGGCGAGGCGAGGTGAGGTGAGGAGAGGAGAGAGAGGAGAGGAGAGGAGAGAGAGGAGAGGAGAGGAGAGAGAGGAGAGAGAGGAGAGAAGAGAGGAGAGGAGAGGAGGAAGGAGAGAAGAGAGGAGAGGTGAGGCGAGGTGAGGTGAGGAGAGGAGAGAGAGGAGAGGAGAGAGAGGAGAGAGAAGGGTGGAGAGGGGAGGAGAGAAGAGAGGAGGGAGGGGAGGAGAGAGGTGGGAGGAGGAGCGGGAGAGAGGGAGGAGGAAGGAGGAAGGAGAGGAGAGGGAGGAGAGGAGAGAGAGGAGGGAGGAGAGGGGAGGTGAGGAGAGGAGAGGAGAGAGAGGAGAGAGGAGAGGAGAAAGGGGAATGGGAGGAGAGAGGAGGGAGGAGAGTAGAGAGAGAAGAGAGGAGAGGAGAGGGGGGAGGGAGGAGAGAAGAGAGGAGGGAGGAGAGGAGAGGCGAGGAGAGGAGAGAGAGGAGGGAGGAGAGGAGAGTGGAGAGGAGAAAAAATGAATGGGAGGGGAGGAGAGGGGAGAGAGGAAAGAGAGAAGGGAGGAGAGGAGAGGAGAGAGGACGGAGGAGAGGAGAGAGAGCAGGGAGGAGAGAGAGAGAGGAGAAGGGAGGAGAGGAGAGGAGAGAGAGAGGAGGGAGGAGAGGAGAGGAGAGAAGAGAGGAGAAAAAGGGAATGGGAGGGGAGAGGAGGGAGGAGAGGAGAAGAGAGAGGACGGAGGAGAGGAGAGAGGAGAGAGAGGAGGGAGGAGAGGAGAGAGAGGAGGGAGGAGAGGAGAGAGAGGAGAGGGGAGGAGAGGAGAGAGAGAGGAGAGGGGAGAGAGAGAGGAGAGAGGAGGGAGGAGAGGACAGAGGAGAGAGAGGGAGGAAAGAGAGGAGGGAGGAGAGAGGAGAAGAGAGAGGACGGAGGAGAGGAGAGAGGAGAGAGAGGGGGGAGGAGAGGAGAGAGAGGAGAGGGGAGAGAGAGAGGAGAGAGGACTTATTTACTTGGTATTTATTTACTAAAATGTACTTATTTACTTGCTATTTATTTACACACAGGAACACCCAGAGGCTTATGTTTACATGCAACACTGCCTGATGTGATGGATAATTTCAAAACGGAGGAGCAAATTGGCCATTCTGTGAGGGATATCTCATTTTGTTTACAAACCATTTCTACTCTGTCTAAAACCCTGGCCTATTAAGTCACAGTGGTTTGGTCCCAAATGACACCCTATAGCATATATTTCATTCCCTTTGAACAGAGGACGCGCTGGCAGTAACTCAGGATAGGTGGGCAGAGTAGGACTGAAAGACCTCAAGTGGGAATCAGATTATTTAAAAAAAAACAGATGGTAGGAAATCCGTCACCATATTTAATGAAGTCGGGGAGACAGGGAGGGATACAGAGGGAAATGAGGACAGTTGAATTCACCGCTTCCTGGACACAGATGTGAATCCCATCTCAGTGTAGCCCGGGCCAGATCTATCTCCTCTCAGTCCAGAGTGGAGGGGAGGCAGGTAGCCTAGTGGTTAGAGTGGAGGGGAGGCAGGTAGCCTAGTGGTTAGAGTGGAGGGAGGCAGGTAGCCTAGTGGTTAGAGTGGAGGGGAGGCAGGTAGCCTAGTGGTTAGAGTGGAGGGGAGGCAGGTAGCCTAGTGGTTAGAGTGGAGGGGCGGCAGGTAGCCTAGTGGTTAGAGTGGAGGGACGGCAGGTAGCCTAGTGGTTAGAGTGGAGGGGCGGCAGGTAGCCTAGTGGTTAGAGGCAGGTAGCCTAGTGGTTAGAGTGGTGGGGAGGCAGGTAGCCTAGTGGTTAGAGTGGTGGGGAGGCAGGTAGCCTAGTGGTTAGAGTGGTGGGGATGCAGGTAGCCTAGTGGTTAGAGTGGAGGGACGGCAGGTAGCCTAGTGGTTAGAGTGGAGGGACGGCAGGTAGCCTAGTGGTTAGAGTGGAGGGACGGCAGGTAGCCTAGTGGTTAGAGACAGGTAGCCTAGTGGTTAGAGCTTTGGGCCAGTAACCGATAGCATACTGGATCGAATCCCTGAGCTGACAAGGTAAAAATCTGTCGTTCTGCCCCTGAACAAGGCAGGTAACCCCACTGTTCCCCAGCAGGCCGTCATTTGTAAATAAGAATTTGTTCTTAACTGACCTGCCTAGTTAAATATATATATATATATATTTTAAAGAGTGTGAGTCATTGTAATGGCAACACACTGGGACTGAGAGCAGAGACTCTCTATAGACATGAGGGTCTAAATTAACACAGAGTTGTGGTGTTCAGTTCCTCACAACACAAAAGACCCCTAAATAGACCTCTAGTCAGCTCTGAGACTAAATTATAATCTTTTAAAATCACACACCATCACTATCTGGGAACCGTACATTTAAATTAGCAGAGAGGCTATAAAACGATGAAGCTCGCTAACAGGAGTAAAACGAACATCTGTCATGGAGTCATTATGACAGGATGAGAACAGGAAGTCCTCTATCTGTCATGGAGTCATTGTGACAGGATGAGAACAGGAAGTCCTCTATCTGTCATGGAGTCATTATGACAGGATGAGAACAGGAAGTCCTCTATCTGTCATGGAGTCATTGTGACAGGATGAGAACAGGAAGTCATTGTGACAGGATGAGAACAGGAAGTCCTCTATCTGTCATGGAGTCATTATGACAGGATGAGAACAGGAAGTCCTCTATCTGTCATGGAGTCATTGTGACAGGATGAGAACAGGAAGTCCTCTATCTGTCATGGAGTCATTATGACAGGATGAGAACAGGAAGTCCTCTATCTGTCATGGAGTCATTGTGACAGGATGAGAACAGGAAGTCCTCTATCTGTCATGGAGTCATTGTGACAGGGTGAAAACCAGAAGTCCTCTATCTGTCATGGAGTCATTGTGACAGGATGAGAACAGGAAGTCCTCTATCTGTCATGGAGTCATTATGACAGGATGAGAACAGGAAGTCCTCTATCTGTCATGGAGTCATTATGACAGGATGAAAACAGGAAGTCCTCTATCTGTCATGGAGTCATTGTGACAGGGTGAAAACCAGAAGTCCTCTATCTGTCATGGAGTCATTGTGACAGGGTGAAAACCAGAAGTCCTCT
Organism: Salmo trutta; assembly: GCF_901001165.1. Lineage (NCBI taxonomy): Eukaryota > Metazoa > Chordata > Actinopteri > Salmoniformes > Salmonidae > Salmo > Salmo trutta. The sequence continues at coordinate 1,835,175 of NW_021823319.1, read as the reverse complement.
ATCTGTCATGGAGTCATTGTGACAGGATGAGAACAGGAAGTCCTCTATCTGTCATGGAGTCATTATGACAGGATGAAAACAGGAAGTCCTCTATCTGTCATGGAGTCATTATGACAGGATGAAAACAGGAAGTCCTCTATCTGTCATGGAGTCATTGTGACAGGGTGAAAACCAGAAGTCCTCTATCTGTCATGGAGTCATTGTGACAGGATGAGAACAGGAAGTCCTCTATCAACAAACTGTGGGAGTCGACGACTAACAAGGAACTTTGTTCGGGTGCTCTGTTTTTTCATAAATTATAATTTGGACAAATCACAATTTCACAGGTGCTCGCATCTTTCCAATTTCGTAAGGGGACATTTGGCCCAGACTGCTGCTCGAATCTGGCTGCAAGTTTCCGTTAACGGGGGTGGGGGGGGGGGGTGACTTCGCTAGTTTCAATAGTATCTTTTCTCATTTCTATTTTCCAGTTCTGGATGTCCGAGAATTCCTCTATCAAACGACTTTCAAACACTTCTCAGAATCTTGCGTGGCATTTACAAACCGTGGAGTTCTTGGACTGGTACCATTCGGGGATGGGCACGTGGTGGTTGAGCATCTTTCTGGGGATCCATTTCTTTGTTTCAGCCTCCCACAGGATAGAGTTGAGGTCCGGGAAGTTATGGTGGATGTCTACTCCGTCCTGACTCCACCGACCCAGGGACCAGCCACTCAGCTCCGAACCCTGAGGGACAACAGGAGAGTGACACATGGTGAAACGTGAGAGCAGATAATTAAGACATTGTTAAAGGAATTTTATATCTTGATGATAATAATCAATAATCAATTCGCCTTGACTAATGCCCAAGGTTTGTAAGACAATGGGTTAAAATAATTAGGCAAGGACTCAGCTTTCTGCAAAAGGTTTAAGTAGCTTTATTCATGAGAACGTTCTGGCGTCAGGATAACAAAACAGTTATTATATAGTTCTTGCTTACTTACGCACATGCATTTACACACAAACTGTTGGTGACCTGCATCCCCCATTGACCTCACACACAAAGTGTATCACTATCCAGCTCAGCCTGTTCCTTTCCCTCAAGGTTAGGAACCCTTTGAAGTTGTACTTCCTTTACCATCTGTCCCCTGCTGTCTATATTAATTGCATACACACATTTCTTTCCCTCTCCTGGATTTTCTGAAACTAATCAGACCAATCGATCACTACATTGATCATTACATTGATTATTCATTAACCATGCTGTATGACTAATAATTCATCATGGTTTATTGATTCATTTACCTCTATTAGATAATTCTCTTATCAGACATGGAGGTCCCCAAAATGGTTTTAAACGAATCACTCAGTGGAGGCTCCTTAGGGGGAGGAAGGGTAGGACCATCCTCCTCATTGAATTTCATAAACATTTAAATAGTGAAACATTATAAAAGTTATCCTTTTAAAAAAAAATAAAACTATACTAAATATATTCACGTAACAAATAATTGATTAAAACACACTGTTTTGTAATGAAGGTTTATAGTAGCCTCAGCAGCACTCTGTAGGGTAGCACCATGGTGTAGCTCGGAGGACAGCTAGCTTCCGTCCTCCTCTGGGTACATTGACTTCAATACAAAACCTAGGAGGCTCATGGTTCTCACCCCCTTTCCATAGACTTACACAGTCATTAATTAAGTTCTTGCAGCATGAACGGAGGATCAGAGAATGAATCTATTATTGAAAGCATAAGCTACAGCTAGCTAGCACTGCAGTGTATAACATGTGGTGAGTAGTTGACTCAAAGACAACAAATTAATTTCTTCAAAAATGAAGGAGAAGCAAGAGAGCGAGAGAGAGAGAGATAACTATATTTAGTTGTCATTTTTTTTAACTTTCACTTACTTAGCTAGCGAATGGAGCTAGCTAGTTTAGCCTACTCAAACACCTGGTTCAAACGGAGAGGGATGCTATGTTAGCTAGCTGGAACTGGAACACTTCCAAGTCAAGGTAAGCTTTTGGTTTAATTAATTTATTGCCACCGGGGCCCGCCGATGTAACTGCTAAACTGCTTGCTGACTGTACACTGCACTGTACTGTATGATTGTAGCGGGTTTACTAACATGTTAGTTCTAGTAGCTATGTTGACCATGACGTTAGCTAATATGGTGACAATGATGTAGGCTGTGTGTAGCGGTTATGATATGAAGGCTTGGCTTGGAAATGTTTTTTCGTCTGGTCACAGATGGCTGATGTGTTGTGCACTGAAGTCCACAAGCGAAGGGAAATGCCAAGAGTGAGCAAAGCTGGCATCAAGACAAAGGGTGGCTACTTTGAAGAACCTCAAATATCAAATATATTTTGATTTGTTTAACACTTTTTTTTGGTTACTACATGATTCCATATGTGTTATTTCATAGTGTTGATATCTTCACTATTATTCTACAATGTAGAAAATAGTAAAAAAAATTAAGAAAAACCCTTGAATGAGTAGATGTGTCCAAACTTTTAACTGGTACTGTATATGGTATGTATAAGCTGGAAGTAGAAGCCTAAGTGTTGTTGTCTATTAGTTTAGTCCAATTAGGGGAGGGATGGTAAGGCTAGGGGAAAATAATAAAGAAGATAAATATATTGAATTAGTTTAGTCCAATTAGGGGATTGGACAGTAGGATTAGGGGAAAATAATTAAGGGAAATATATTTTAAAAAGAGATGTGTATATATATATATATATACTTACTAAAAAATACTTATATGGGGGATTGAAAATGATGCAGACAATTAGATTGATGGAAGCTACAACCTATCTGCAATATTAACGCTGATCTACCGTCTAAATAAAATAAAAAATAATAAATAATAATGAACTAGCTAAATGAAGGCAAGAGAGTGCAAGGCGGTACTGAATGTATCAACGTCTGTCTTCTTGATTACTCTAATTCCTCTCGACCTGTGTTCACCTACGTTATAAACTGTAATTCACAGGCTAAGGTGTAGCCACCTCATGATGGAACATTACAGTATCATGTAATAGCCTAAACCTATCGATGTTGCATTGAACTGGGTGAATATGAAGCCCAGTAACCTAAACCCATCACTGTTACATTGAACTGGGTGAATGACAGTAACCTAAACCCACCACTGTTACACTGAACTGGGTGAAGGACAGTATCCTAAACCCATCACTGTTACATTGAACTGGGTGAATATGAAGGACAGTATCCTAAACCCATCACTGTTACATTGAATTGGGTGAATATGAAGGACAGTATCCTAAACCCATCACTGTTACACTGAACTGGGTGAATGACAGTATCCTAAACCCATCACTGTTACATTGAACTGGGTGAATATGAAGGACAGTATCCTAAACCCATCACTGTTACATTGAACTGGGTGAAGGACAGTATCCTAAACCCATCACTGTTACATTGAACTGGGTGAAGGACAGTATCCTAAACCCATCACTGTTACATTGAACTGGGTGAATATGAAGAACCAGTATCCTAAACCCATCACTGTTACATTGAACTGGGTGAATATGGAGGACAGTATCCTAAACCCATCACTGTTACATTGAACTGGGTGACGGACAGTATCCTAAACCCATCACTGTTACATTGAACTTGGTGAATATGAAGGACAGTATCCTAAACCCATCACTGTTACATTGAACTGGGTGATGGACAGTATCCTAAACCATCACTGTTACATTGAACTGGGTGAATATGAAGGACAGTATCCTAAACCCATCACTGTTACATTGAACTGGGTGAAGGACAGTATCCTAAACCCATCACTGTTACATTGAACTGGGTGAAGGACAGTAACCTAAACCCATCACTGTTACATTGAACTGGGTGAAGGACAGTATCCTAAACCCATCACTGTTACATTGAACTGGGTGAAGGACAGTATCCTAAACCCATCACTGTTACATTGAACTGGGTGAATATGAAGGACAGTATCCTAAACCCATCACTGTTACATTGAACTGGGTGAATATGAAGGACAGTAACCTAAACCACCACTGTTACATTGAACTGGGTGAAGGACAGTATCCTAAACCCATCACTGTTACATTGAACTGGGTGAAGGACAGTATCCTAAACCCATCACTGTTACATTGAACTGGGTGAATATGAAGGACAGTATCCTAAACCCATCACTGTTACATTGAACTGGGTGAATATGAAGGACAGTAACCTAAACCACCACTGTTACATTGAACTGGGTGAAGGACAGTATCCTAAACCCATCACTGTTACATTGAACTGGGTGAAGGACAGTATCCTAAACCCATCACTGTTACATTGAACTGGGTGAATATGGAGGACAGTATCCTAAACCCATCACTGTTACATTGAACTGGGTGAATATGAAGAACCAGTATCCTAAACCCATCACTGTTACATTGAACTTGGTGAATATGAAGGACAGTATCCTAAACCCATCACTGTTACATTGAACTGGGTGATGGACAGTAACCTAAACCCATCACTGTTACATTGAACTGGGTGAAGGACAGTATCCTAAAGCCATCACTGTTACATTGAACTGGGTGAATATGAAGGACAGTATCCTAAACCCATCACTGTTACATTGAACTGGGTGAAGGACAGTATCCTAAACCATCACTGTTACATTGAACTGGGTGAAGGACAGTATCCTAAACCCATCACTGTTACATTGAACTGGGTGAATATGGAGGACAGTATCCTAAACCATCACTGTTACATTGAACTGGGTGAAGGACAGTAACCTAAACCCATCACTGTTACATTGAACTGGGTGAAGGACAGTATCCTAAACCCATCACTGTTACATTGAACTGGGTGAATATGAAGGACAGTATCCTAAACCCATCACTGTTACATTGAACTGGGTGAATATGGAGGACAGTATCCTAAACCCATCACTGTTACATTGAACTGGGTGAATATGAAGAACCAGTATCCTAAACCCATCACTGTTACATTGAACTTGGTGAATATGAAGGACAGTATCCTAAACCCATCACTGTTACATTGAACTGGGTGATGGACAGTATCCTAAACCATCACTGTTACATTGAACTGGGTGAAGGACAGTATCCTAAACCCATCACTGTTACATTGAACTGGGTGAATATGAAGGACAGTAACCTAAACCCATCACTGTTACATTGAACTGGGTGAAGGACCAGTTTTTGACTTATGACTTTGAAGAGAATCTTTAATCTGACAATCACATGGCTGATATACAAGACTTGTGACTTTGAAAAGAAAAACCTTTAATCTGACAATCACATGGCTGATAAGCAGCAGACCATCAACACGTGTCTCAGAAGAGTCAGTTGTATCTGTCGTATGTTTCAGTACCACCTTAATGATGGAGTCAATATTTACAATATCAGCTGTGGGGGGTTTATGTTTTTTTTTTTCAGCTACGCACACCTACCACTTCAAGGGCTTTGTCGTACCCGTCGGGGTTGACGGAGGGGAGCAGGTGTATCCTGGTCTCGTGCACCAGGTGACGTATCCGCGGGCTACCCGACAGGTACTCCTGACACATGAACTGCATCAGCAGCAGGAGCAGCTCTCGGCCCAGCACCTCGTTACCGTGGGAACCGGCAGTGTAGCGAAACTCTGGTTCACCTGGGGAGAGGAGGGAGGGAGGGAGGGAGGGAGGGAGGGAGGGAGGGAGGGAGAGCGAGAGAGAGAGAACAAAATGTGAAAAGGCGTATGATGAAGAGATTAACCATTTTATGTAATAATACAACAACAATCACCACTTGAACCCAGAGAACTTTACTTCCAGGACTGAATCAAGTAAAAACATCCTGTCTGAGCCCTTTCTCTGGTCTTACCTCGTTCATGCTCTCCGGGGTTGTCTGAGATCTCGATGGCGTAGAGTTTCTGTCCGCTGTGGCTCTTGCCGATGTTGTAGATCCTTGTGATGTTGGGGCACTTCTCATTAACTACCTTCATCAGCTGTAGAGCCAGTAGAGAATACCTCATTAACTACCTTCATCAGCTGTAGAGCCAGTAGAGAACACCTCATTACACCACCGTCATCAGCTGTAGAGCCAGTAGAGAACACCTCATTAACTACCTTCATCAGCTGTAGAGCCAGTAGAGAACACCTCATTACACCACCTTCATCAGCTGTAGAGCCAGTAGAGAATACCTCATTAACTACCTTCATCAGCTGTAGAGCCAGTAGAGAATACCTCAATAACTACCTTCATCAGCTGTAGAGCCAGTAGAGAACACCTCATTACACCACCGTCATCAGCTGTAGAGCCAGTAGAGAATACCTCATTAACTACCTTCATCAGCTGTAGAGCCAGTAGAGAATACCTCATTAACTACCTTCATCAGCTGTATAGCCAGTAGAGAACACCTCATTAACCACCTTCATCAGCTGTAGAGCCAGTAGAGAATACCTCAATAACTACCTTCATCAGCTGTAGAGCCAGTAGAGAATACCTCATTAACTACCTTCATCAGCTGTAGATCTAGTAGGGATCAAGCGTCCCAGAGCCTTCCACATGGTGAAATTGATTTCAGATATGATGTTTCGTTGCTTCGTTAGCGGCTACCACTTTCCTCCCGATTCTGCCCGTACCTGGGGCCAACTCTGCCTTGCTAGCAGTCGTGACTGCCCTCCTGAAGCTCGGGCCAGTCAGGTCCTTAGGCTAACTATTCGCTGGGGGACACTAAAGGCTGAGGAGTTAAATTCACACATCCCCATGAGCTACAATAGCATCACTCCACTGTGATAATGTAATATATATATATTTTTTTAATCATATAACGAATTACCAAATCTTTCATTTTCATAACAAAGACTCTAATAAAGTACATTGGTAAAATTTAACTGTTTATTGGTTTAAATTGACTCTCTCCAGAGCATAGACTGGGTTCGTCAATTTCGCTTGCAGTGTCTGCCCAGCATTACTCTGTGGTGTAGTGTAGTGTAGTGTAGTGTCTGCCCAGCATTACTCTGTGGTGTAGTGTGGTGTAGTGTCTGCCCAGCAGTACTCTGTGGTGTAGTGTAGTGTAGTGTAGTGTAGTGTCTGCCCAGCATTACTCTGTGGTGTGGTGTAGTGTCTGCCCAGCATTACCCTGTGGTGTAGTGCAGTGTAGTGTAGTGTAGTGTAGTGTAGTGTAGTGTAGTGTAGTGTGGTGTAGTGTAGTGTAGTGTAGTGTAGTGTAGTGTAGTGTGGTGTAGTGTAGTGTGGTGTAGTGTGGTGTGGTGTAGTGCAGTGTAGTGTAGTGTAGTGTAGTGTGGTGTGGTGTAGTGTAGTGTAGTGTAGTGTAGTGTAGTGTAGTGTAGTGTGGTGTAGTGTAGTGTACTGTGGTGTAGTGTAGTGTAGTGTAGTGTCTGCCCAGCATTACTCTGTGGTGTAGTGTAGTGTAGTGTAGTGTAGTGTAGTGTAGTGTAGTGTAGTGTAGTGTGGTGTGGTGTGGTGTAGTGTAGTGTAGTGCGGTGTAGTGTAGTGTAGTGTAGTGTAGTGTAGTGTAGTGTAGTGTAGTGTCTGCCCAGCATTACTCTGTGGTGTAGTGTAGTGTAGTGTAGTGTAGTGTGGTGTAGTGTAGTGTGGTGTAGTGTAGTGTAGTGTAGTGTAGTGTCTGCCCAGCATTACCCTGTAGTGTAGTGTAGTGTAGTGCAGTGTGGTGTAGTGTAGTGTAGTGTAGTGTAGTGTAGTGTAGTGTAGTGTGGTGTAGTGTAGTGTAGTGTAGTGTAGTGTCTGCCCAGCATTACTCTGTAGTGTAGTGTAGTGTAGTGTCTGCCCAGCATTACTCTGTGGTGTAGTGTAGTGTGGTGTGGTATAGTGTAGTGTGGTGTGGTATAGTGTGGTGTGGTGTAGTGTAGTGTAGTGTGGTGTAGTGTAGTGTGGTATAGTGTAGTGTGGTGTAGTGTAGTGTAGTGTGGTGTAGTGTAGTGCAGTGTAGTGTAGTGTGGTGTGGTATAGTGTAGTGTGGTATAGTGTAGTGTAGTGTGGTGTAGTGTAGTGTGGTGTGGTATAGTGTAGTGTAGTGTAGTGTAGTGTAGTGTAGTGTAGTGTAGTGTAGTGTGGTGTGGTGTGGTGTAGTGTAGTGTAGTGTAGTGTAGTGTAGTGTAGTGTGGTGTAGTGTAGTGTAGTGTAGTGTAGTGTGGTGTGGTGTAGTGTAGTGTAGTGTAGTGTAGTGTGGTGTAGTGTAGTGTGGTGTAGTGTAGTGTAGTGTAGTGTAGTGTGGTGTGTAGTGTGGTGTAGTGTAGTGTGGTGTAGTGTAGTGCAGTGTAGTGTAGTGTGGTGTAGTGTAGTGTAGTGTGGTGTAGTGTAGTGTAGTGTAGTGTAGGGTGGTGTAGTGTGGTGTAGTGTAGTGTAGTGTAGTGTAGTGTAGTGTGGTGTAGTGTGGTGTAGTGTGGTGTAGTGTAGTGTAGTGTCTGCCCAGCATTACTCTGTAGTGTAGTGCAGTGTAGTGTAGTGTGGTGTAGTGTAGTGTAGTGTAGTGTAGTGTAGTGTAGTATAGTGTAGTATGGTGTAGTGTGGTGTAGTGCAGTGTAGTGCAGTGTAGTGTAGTGTAGTGTAGTGTAGTGTAGTGTGGTGTAGTGTGGTGTAGTGCAGTGTAGTGCAGTGTAGTGTAGTGTAGTGTCTGCCCAGCATTACTCTGTAGTGTAGTGTAGTGTAGTGTAGTGTAGTGCAGTGTAGTGTAGTGTAGTGTAGTGTAGTGTGGTGTAGTGCGGTGCAGTGTGGTGTAGTGTAGTGTGGTGTAGTGTAGTGTAGTGCAGTGTAGTGTAGTGTAGTGTAGTGTAGTGCAGTGTAGTGTAGTGTAGTGTAGTGTAGTGTAGTGTGGTGTAGTGTAGTGTAGTGCGGTGCAGTGTAGTGTAGTGTAGTGTAGTGCAGTGCAGTGTAGTGTGGTGTAGTGCAGTGTAGTGTGGTGTAGTGTAGTGTCTGCCCAGCATTACTCTGTGGTGTAGTGTAGTGTAGTGTAGTGTAGTGTAGTGTGGTGTAGTGTGGTGTAGTGCAGTGTAGTGTCTGCCCAGCATTACTCTGTAGTGTAGTGTAGTGTAGTGTAGTGTAGTGTAGTGTAGTGTAGTGTAGTGCAGTGTAGTGTAGTGTAGTGTAGTGTAGTGCAGTGTAGTGTAGTGTAGTGTGGTGTAGTGTAGTGTAGTGCGGTGCAGTGTAGTGTAGTGCAGTGCAGTGTAGTGTGGTGTAGTGCAGTGTAGTGTGGTGTAGTGTAGTGTCTGCCCAGCATTACTCTGTGGTGTAGTGTAGTGTAGTGTAGTGCAGTGCAGTGTGGTGTAGTGCAGTGTAGTGTAGTGTAGTGTAGTGTGGTGTAGTGTAGTGTAGTGTAGTGTAGTGTGGTGTAGTGTAGTGTAGTGTAGTGTAGTGTGGTGTAGTGTAGTGTAGTGTAGTGTAGTGTAGTGTAGTGTAGTGTAGTGTAGTGTGGTGTGGTGTAGTGTAGTGTAGTGTAGTGTAGTGTAGTGTAGTGTAGTGTGGTGTAGTGTAGTGTAGTGTAGTGTAGTGTGGTGTGGTGTAGTGTAGTGTAGTGTAGTGTAGTGTAGTGTGGTGTAGTGTGGTGTAGTGTAGTGTGGTGTAGTGTAGTGCAGTGTAGTGTAGTGTGGTGTAGTGTAGTGTAGTGTGGTGTAGTGTAGTGTAGTGTAGTGTAGGGTGGTGTAGTGTGGTGTAGTGTAGTGTAGTGTAGTGTAGTGTAGTGTGGTGTAGTGTGGTGTAGTGTGGTGTAGTGTAGTGTGGTGTAGTGTAGTGTCTGCCCAGCATTACTCTGTAGTGTAGTGCAGTGTAGTGTAGTGTGGTGTAGTGTAGTGTAGTGTAGTGTAGTGTAGTATAGTGTAGTATGGTGTAGTGTGGTGTAGTGCAGTGTAGTGCAGTGTAGTGTAGTGTAGTGTAATGTAGTGTAGTGTGGTGTAGTGTGGTGTAGTGCAGTGTAGTGCAGTGTAGTGTAGTGTAGTGTCTGCCCAGCATTACTCTGTAGTGTAGTGTAGTGTAGTGTAGTGTAGTGTAGTGCAGTGTAGTGTAGTGTAGTGTAGTGTGGTGTAGTGCGGTGCAGTGTGGTGTAGTGTAGTGTGGTGTAGTGTAGTGTAGTGCAGTGTAGTGTAGTGTAGTGTAGTGTAGTGCAGTGTAGTGTAGTGTAGTGTAGTGTAGTGTAGTGTGGTGTAGTGTAGTGTAGTGCGGTGCAGTGTAGTGTAGTGTAGTGTAGTGCAGTGCAGTGTAGTGTGGTGTAGTGCAGTGTAGTGTGGTGTAGTGTAGTGTCTGCCCAGCATTACTCTGTGGTGTAGTGTAGTGTAGTGTAGTGTAGTGTAGTGTAGTGTGGTGTAGTGTGGTGTAGTGCAGTGTAGTGTCTGCCCAGCATTACTCTGTAGTGTAGTGTAGTGTAGTGTAGTGTAGTGTAGTGCAGTGTAGTGTAGTGTAGTGTAGTGTAGTGCAGTGTAGTGTAGTGTAGTGTGGTGTAGTGTAGTGTAGTGCGGTGCAGTGTAGTGTAGTGCAGTGCAGTGTAGTGTGGTGTAGTGCAGTGTAGTGTGGTGTAGTGTAGTGTCTGCCCAGCATTACTCTGTGGTGTAGTGTAGTGTAGTGTAGTGCAGTGCAGTGTGGTGTAGTGCAGTGTAGTGTAGTGTAGTGTAGTGTGGTGTAGTGTGGTGTAGTGTAGTGTGGTGTAGTGTAGTGTAGTGTAGTGTGGTGTGGTGTGGTGTGGTGTGGTGTGGTGCGGTGCGGTGCGGTGCGGTGCGGTGCGGTGTAGTGTAGTGTAGTGTAGTGTAGTGTAGTGTGGTGTGGTGTAGTGTAGTGTAGTGTGGTGTAGTGTAGTGTAGTGTGGTGTAGTGTAGTGTACTGTGGTGTAGTGTAGTGTAGTGTAGTGTGGTGTAGTGTGGTGTAGTGTAGTGTAGTGTAGTGTAGTGTAGTGTAGTGTAGTGTAGTGTAGTGTGGTGTAGTGTAGTGTAGTGTAGTGTAGTGTGGTGTAGTGTGGTGTAGTGTAGTGTAGTGTAGTGTAGTGTGGTGTAGTGTAGTGTAGTGTGGTGTAGTGTAGTGTCTGCCCAGCATTACTCTGTGGTGTAGTGCAGTGTAGTGTAGTGTAGTGTAGTGTAGTGTAGTGTAGTGTAGTGTAGTGTAGTGTGGTGTAGTGTAGTGCGGTGTAGTGTAGTGTAGTGTAGTGTAGTGTAGTGTAGTGTAGTGTAGTGCAGTGTAGTGTAGTGTAGTGCAGTGTAGTGCAGTGTAGTGTAGTGTAGTGTAGTGTAGTGTGGTGTAGTGTAGTGTAGTGTAGTGTAGTGTGGTGTAGTGTAGTGTAGTGTAGTGTAGTGTAGTGTAGTGTAGTGTAGTGTAGTGTAGTAGTGTAGTGTAGTGTAGTGTAGTGTAGTGTAGTGTGGTGTAGTGTAGTGTAGTGTAGTGTGGTGTAGTGTAGTGTAGTGTAGTGTAGTGTAGTGTAGTGTAGTGTAGTGTAGAGTAGTGTAGTGTAGTGTAGTGTAGTGTGGTGTAGTGTAGTGTAGTGTAGTGTAGTGTGGTGTAGTGTAGTGTGGTGTAGTGTAGTGTAGTGTAGTGTAGTGTGGTGTAGTGTGGTGTAGTGTGGTGTGGTGTAGTGTAGTGTAGTGTAGTGTAGTGTAGTGTAGTGTAGTGTAGTGTAGTGTAGTGTAGTGTAGTGTAGTGTAGTGTAGTGTCTACCCAGCAGTACTCTACTTACATGCCTCATCTCTTTGTAGCTGTGGTGTTTGAAGTCCAGGTTGTCTGTTGTTGTGATCTCATTCCGTCTGTGGTAATAGTTCTGAGAGTCTGACAACAAACACATCCCATATCAAGTCGTTGAACAAATCACTATATCGACTACAGTACATCTGTCAACTGAAGAGCTCAATAGGTCTGATAATGCTCAGTCTGTTACAATCACAATACTACAATCTGGAGGTTGGTGTCACCTTCATTGGGGAGGACAGGCATGTGGTAATAACCGGAGCAGAATTAGTGGAATGGTATCAAATACATTTCATTTGACCTTTATTTCACTATGCAAGTCAGTTAAGAACAAATTCTTATTTACAATGACAGCCTACCGGGGAACGGTACTACTGCCATACACTGAGACCCACTGGCCAGTTTATTAGGTACACCACACCCTTGTCTACTACTGCCATTCACCTTAATACACTGAGGCCGACTGGACAGTTTATTAGGTACACCACCCCGTTCACCAAAAGGGTTCGCTCCTACGGACAGTGAGTCACGTGGCCGTGGCTTTCTATATAAATCAGGCAGACAGGCATCAAGGCATTCAGTTACTGTTCCATTGAACGTTAGAACGGGCAAAACGAGTGACCGAAGCGACTGATCGTCGGTTCTATTATCTCAGAAACGCCCGGCCTCCTGGGATTTTAAACGCGCGACGGTGTCTAGGATTTACAGAGAATGGTGCTACAAACAAACAACATCCGGTCAGCGGGAAGTCCCGTGGGGTCGAAAAACAACTCGTTGACGAGAGGTTCGAAGGATAAATGCAAGCTAACAGGCGGGCCACAAACAGGAACCTAACGGCACAGAATCACACAGTAAACACACATCAGTTACCTGGCATGGGACATCCCAGGATCTCCACTCTCATACAGATGCTGCCACGGTTGAACCAGGAACGAGGATTGACTCTGATGTAACGAGCCACTACAGCCACAGGAAACATGTTCAACACAGGGATCTCTTTCTCCTTGTTACCAATGAAGATCTACTGAGACAAGCAGACGTTTAACAACACAGTGAATAAGCGACTAGGGATTGGTAGTTGACATATGGTACAGTACATCTACGGACCGTGATAATACAGTACATCTACGGACCGTGGTAATACAGTACATCTACGGACCGTGGTAATACAGTACATCTACGGACCGTGGTAATACAGTACATCTACGGACCGTGATAATACAGTACATCTACGGACCGTGGTAATACAGTACATCTACGGACCGTGGTAATACAGTACATCTACGGACCGTGGTAATACAGTACATCTACGGACCGTGATAATACAGTACATCTACGGACCGTGGTAATACAGTACATCTACGGACCGTGGTAATACAGTACATCTACGGACTGACTAATACAGTGAATAAGCGAGAACAATTGAGCATTCAGAAACTGCTGTATCAACCATGCCTCATTGATCTCCACCCCAATCATGTCTATTGATCTCCACCCCAATCATGTCTATTGATCTCCACCCCAATCATATCTATTGATCTCCACCCCAATCATATCTATTGATCTCCACCCCAATCATATCTATTGATCTCCACCCCAATCATGTCTATTGATCTCCACCTCAATCATATCTATTGATCTCCACCCAAATCATATCTATTGATCTCCATCCCAATCATGTCTATTGATCTCCACCCCAATCATATCTATTGATCTCCACCCCAATCATATCTATTGATCTCCATCCCAATCATATCTATTGATCTCCACCCCAATCATATCTATTGATCTACACCCCAATCATATCTATTGATCTCCACCCCAATCATATCTATTGATCATGATCTCAGCTAGCTACTCACCAGGTCTTGTGATCCGTTCTTCAGAGTGACCCAGGTGTGACTGTCGTTGCTCACAAGGACCTTATATGACGTCACCCAGTCGCTCCTAAAAACATGGGAGGAGAGAGAAAGTCAAGAAGAGGGAATAAGTTTAAAGTGTTCAAAGCCAAACTGTTCCATGCTGGACTGACGTACTCGGTGTCCATATTAGGAAGCGAACGTCCACGGAAGCTGTGTCAGAGTCACTAGGAGTTGGTGCCTTTTCCTAATACGGACACCATACATTGCTTAAGTGAATTTAACTACAGGTGACAACTTTACAGTACAGGTGTAGGATCATACTTCGATTAGTCTTTTGTTGCTGAGAATTTTCCTGCAACGGAGGAAATGCAGATGAGATTTGTGATTTACATAAATTAACTGAAATCCCCAAAATAAAACACAGTTATAATAACAGTGTTGCACTTTGCATGTCGCCTAGTTTTGTCCAGCTAATAGCCTAACCACCGATCAAGCAACATTATGGACTAAACGGTCAAATCCTGTTGCTGCAGGATTTTTTTTTTTTTTTTTTTTTGCGATGACAATATAGGTCAAATTGTGATCCTATACCTGTAGCTAATCCACTAGGTAACAGCAAATATAATACGACACATATCAGTAGATTTCAAATGTATTATACAATATATATATATATATGTAAATATCTCCAAAGATCCTGTCCATATGAGGATTCATACCATTATGAACCAGAACCATCCCAGCTTGTTCTACTTACAGTAACAGTGTCGTTCTGGGTCCAATGCTGAAATGTGGACAGACACCTGGTTCTGGTTAGTGGAGCCACCATGTAGCTAATGGTTGAAAACTGGAAAAGAGAATTCCACTTTGCACACTGGCAGCACAGCAAAGACACAAACACACACACACACACACACACACACACACACACACACACACACAGACACACACACACACACACACACACACACACACACACACACACACACACACACACACACACACACACACACACACACACACACACACACACACATAGACACACACACACACACGCACACAAAACTGTTCCATCAGAAACGATTGCTTGTGAGTGCCTTTAATATTGTAAAATATTACTGTTCTCCGATATTTAATTCATGGGTTTTAATAAATGTGTATGATTTTTTTGTTGTTGTGCAAACGCTATACAGATGTAGTATCTTAATTTGAGCCAGTTTGCTACAGCAGGAAAATAATTCTGCAACAACAGGAAATGTGAATTATTATGTGGATTATAATGAATGGACATTTTTGTAGGGGGTTGATACATTTGTCATTAGGGCAAAGTCTGAAATTTCAAACTTTAGAAGCCTTTTTAAAAACTCAAATACACTTACATGTTTGCATTCTCAGCAACAAAAGAGTGATCAAATTAGGATCCTCCTTCTGTCTATCAATTGTTTAGATGGAATGGAATGTTCGTATCCTGTAAATTTGACTGTGATATGTGGTTGTTTCACCTAGCTATCTTAAGATGAATGCACTTACTTACTCTGTATAAGAGCATTTGCTAAATTACACAAATGTAAAATTTAAAAAAGTAAAAAAAATATATATATATAACATCTTTACAGTAATATGAGATCTGTATGTAAAACATTTACATTTTGATGTCACAAATGTATAATTTGTACAGTTCTTTATTAAAAATGCAGTTTTTTTGTTACATTTGACCTAGCAGTACTACGTACTACGTATTTCTCTGAGGATCTCAATCTGACCAGTATTGTTGTGGCAAAATAATCCTGCAGCAACAGGATTTGACCGTTTAGTCCATAATGTTGCTTGATCGGTGGTTAGGCAATTATCTGGACAAAACTAGGCGACATGAAAAGTGCAACACTGTTAATATAGTTGTGTGTTAGTGGAGGTTTTTCATAGGAATTTATGTAAATCACCAAGCTCATTAGTGAAGGTTTTTCATAGGAATTTATGTAAATCACCAAGCTCATTAGTGAAGGTTTTTCATAGGAATTTATATAAATCATGAAGTTCATCTGCATTTTCTGTGGCGCAGGAAAATTCTCAGAAACAAACAAAAAAAAGTGATCAAATTAAGATCCTACACCTGTACCTAATGTAGTCTATATGGAACGGTACGGTGGCTCCTACACACACACACGCACGCGCACGCACACACACACACACACACACACACACACACACACACACACACACACACACACACACACACACACACACACACACACACACACACACACACACACACACGCACACACACAGACACACACACACACACACAGACACACACGCACACACACACACACACACACACACACACACAGACACACACACACACACGCACACACACACACCCACACACACACGCACACACACACGCACACACACACACACAGACACACACACACACACACACACAGACGATACTGTAGACGTCTCCTGGATAAAGATATGAACGTATCGGGGTGATGAGACTGGTGCTGTAGGAATCTCCCCAGTCCTGCTAATTAAATCACTCTCACAATCAGACCTTTTCTAAATCTGGCAACATTAACGTAGACAGATACCAGTTACAATAGAGCTTACATCACTACAGAAATACCAGCCGTCTTTGCCTAAAAAGCCCCCTGTGTCTTCCTTCTGTGTTCTGTAACTCCGGATCAGCAGCAAGAGACGACTTGGGATGGAAATGACAAAAGGGGGGCGCTTTCTCAGCTCCCCCCCCCCCCCTTAAATAATGTAAAAGTTACATTTTAACTTAATCAATGAGAGGAGAGGATGCAGGAGACAGTCAACTAATAAAGCAGGCAGTAGACCATTTTTTTAGACGCTGAAATGTTTTGTTGCAACCGCAGGCAATCAATAGGAAGTGAACAGCGCCTGGTGCTGAAAATATAGTTAAATTCTTATGCAGGTGGCGCCAAGCAACAGATGGAGAAAAACTACACCAGTCGAGTAATTCATTTCATCAACAATCTTCATTTGAATTTGAATTTAAAAATAACAAGAGGGCTATTTCTTCTGAGCGAAGGCCCATTTAAAATAACTTTTTTTTAAATTAAAAAAATATATATTTTACCCCTTTTTTTCTCCCCAATTTCGTGGTATCCAATTGGTAGTAGTTACAGTCTTGTCTCATCGCTGCAACTCCCATATGGACTCGGGAGAGGCAAAGGTCGAGAGCCATGCATCCTCCGAAACACAATCCAACCAAGCCGCACTGCTTCTTGACACAATGCACCCCCCCCCCCCCGAAATCCTGAAAATAACAAGCAATTTTCTGAGAGTTTTCTGAGAGAGTCATTAGAGCCTCCTTCTTCCAATGAACCAGAACAAAGTGCAGACCGTGTCAAATACGACCACAGGCTGTTGAGGAGAGCATGGAGATCCTAACGGACGATGAGGTTATCAGCAGGAAGAGAATAAATGGTTCTTCTTCACTAACCAAAGAAGGGAATTCGTTTTTTTTGCTCATAGTGCCCGGGTACTTTTTCATATTTTACTTAAAAAAAAACCTGTCAGTTGATGACAGTGTGTTAATTAGGTTTACTGAGATGTGCTTTTCCTCCTTGGTCTATTTCAGTGGAATAGCGCTTGCTATTTGAGTATGTTATATTACGGTTAGCATTGTGCTAAGTGGCTTAACGTGATGATATCGGACCCCTGTAGGCCCGATGCTGCTGAGAACAATGGTCTCCTTTATTAACCAATGAGGTCATTGGCTCACGCTGCTGGTTACAGTTTAGTTCTCTTTTACATTTCTTACTTTTTATTTGTTCAGGAGATTGTTGTGTCTTGTCAGGACATTCTGGTGTCTTGTCAGGACATTCTGGTGTCTTGTCAGGACATTGTTGTGTCTTGTCAGGACATTCTGGTGTCTTGTCAGGACATTCTGGTGTCTTGTCAGGACATTCTGGTGTCTTGACAGGACATTCTGGTGTCTTGTCAGGACATTCTGGTGACTTGTCAGGACATTCTGGTGTCTTGTCAGGACATTCTGGTGTCTTGTCAGGACATTCTGGTGACTTGTCAGGACATTCTGGTGTCTTGTCAGGACATTCTGGTGTCTTGTCAGGACATTCTGGTGTCTTGTCAGGACATTCTGGTGTCTTGTCAGGACATTCTGGTGTCTTGTCAGGACATTCTGGTGACTTGTCAGGACATTCTGGTGTCTTGTCAGGACATTCTGGTGACTTGTCATGACATTCTGGTGACTTGTCAGGACATTGAGGTGACTTGTCAGGACATTGAGGTGACTTGTCAGGACATTGAGGTGTCTTGTCAGGACATTGAGGTGATGTAGACATTGAGGTGTCAGGACATTGAGGTGTCTTGTCAGGACATTGAGGTGACTTGTCAGGACATTGAGGTGACTTGTCAGGACATTGAGGTGACTTGTCAGGACATTGAGGTGACTTGTCAGGACATTGAGGTGTCTTGTCGGGACATTGAGGTGTCTTGTCGGGACATTGAGGTGTCTTGTCAGGACATTGAGGTGTCTTGTCGGGACATTGAGGTGACTTGTCAGGACATTCTGGTGTCTGGTCAGGACATTGAGGTGTCTTGTCGGGACATTGAGGTGACTTGTCAGGACATTGAGGTGTCTTGTCGGGACATTGAGGTGACTTGTCAGGACATTGAGGTGACTGGTCGGGACATTGAGTACCTGACAAGTCACCAGAATGTCCTGACATTGTATGCTTTTTAAATTTATTTTTAAAGTCAGTTCCTAAACTTGTTAAAATGCTATCTTAGGTTTAGGTTTAAGTTAGGGGTTAGGGTTATGCATTAGGTTTAGGTTTGTGGTTAAGTCCGAGGTTAAGGGTTTGGGAAAATTAGATTTTGAATGGGAATACATTTTTACTCCCCATGTGGTGTGTGTGTGTGTGTGTGTGTGTGTGTGTGTGTGTGTGTGTGTGTGTGTGTGTGTGTGTGTGTGTGTGTGTGTGTGTGTGTGTGTGTGTGTGTGTGTGTGTGTGTGTGTGTGTGTGTGTGTGTGTGTGTGTGTGTGTGTGTGTGTGTGTGTGTGTGTGTGTGTTAATCCACCACAGCTGATAAAGGGCTGGGCTGCTGCTGAGGGAAGCAGTGCTCCAGGGAAGCCAAGATTACACGTCAGTGAACCTTCTCTCACTCCGCAACAATGATTTCCCCATCGGTTCAAACCCTTTTCACACCACAGTCATGAAAATCTTCCATTCAGATCAGTAGGTGAGCATGATGGAGGATGGGTGTAGTTTAGATGCTAACTGTGCTGGAGGTGTGTCGTAACTTAAAGACAATGATTCAATTTAAAAAGTCTCTTGAGGAGGCTTGCCCCCAGGCAACACCATGCTATTTAGAGACAGACAGAAATCATTTCATTAGCCAAAGATACCTGGAGGGATGGTGAGGCAGTGGGGGAAAGAGAGGGGGGGTTAATGGGGGTGAGTCAGAGTGGGAAGGGAGGACAGATATCTCTCTCTCTCTCTCTCTCTCTGTGAATGCTATTCGTTGACTACAGCTCAGCGTTCAACACCATAGTACCCTCAAAGCTCATCAATAAGCTAAGGACCCTGGGACTAAACACCTCCCTCTGCAACTAGATCCTGGACTTCCTGACGAGCCGCTCCCAGGTGGTGAGGGTAGGCAACAACACATCCTCAACACTGGAGCCCCTCAGGGGTGTGTGCTCAGTCCCCTCCTGTACTCCCTGTTCACTCATGACTGCACGGCCAGGCACGACTCCAACACCATCATTAAATTTGCTGATGACATAACAGTGGTAGGCCTGATCACCGACAACAACGAGACAGCCATAGAGACCTGGTCGTGTGGTGCCAAGACAACAACCTCTCCCTCAACGTGATCAAGACAAAAGGAGATGATTGTGGACTACAGGAAAAGGAGGACCGAGCACGTCCCCATTCTCATTGACGAGGCTGCAGTGGAACAGGTTGAGAGCTTCAAATTCCTTGGTGTCACATCAACAACAAACTAGAAGGGTCCAAACACACCAAGACAGTCGTGAAGAGGGCACAACAACACCTTTTCCCCCTCCCGCAGAATATTTTGCATGGGTCTACAGCTGCACCATCGAGAGCATCCTGACTGGTTGCATCACCGCCTGGTATGGCAACTGCTTGGCCTCCGACCGCAAGGCACTACAGAGGGTAATGCGTACTGCCCAGTACATCACTGGGGCCAAGCTTTCTGCCATCCACAACTTCTATACCAGGCGGTGTCAGAGGAAGGTCAAAGACTCCATTGTCAAAGACTCCAGTCACCCTAGTCATAGACTGTTCTCTCTGCTACCGCACGGCAAGCGGTACCGGAGCGCCAAGTCTAGGTCCAAGAGGCTTCTAAACAGCTTCTAGCCCCAAGCCATAAGACTCCTGAACATCTAATCAAATGGCTACGCAGACTATTTGCATAGGGAGGAGACACTGCTACTCTTTGTTGTTATCATCTATGCATAGTCACTTTAATAACTCTACCTACATGTACATACTACCACAATTACCTCGACTAACCGGTGCCCCCGCACATTGACTCTGTACCGGTACCCCCTGTATATAGCCTCCACATTGACTCTGCACCGGTACCCCCTGTATATAGCCTCCACAATGACTCTGTATCGGTACCCCCCCTGTATATAGCCTCCACATTGACTCTGTACCGGTACCCCCTGTATATAGCCTCCACATTGACTCTGTACCGGTACACCCTGTATATAGCCTCCACATTGACTCTGTACCGGTACCCCCCTGTATATAGCCTCCACATTGACTCTGCACCGGTACCCCCTGTATATAGCCTCCACAATGACTCTGTATCGGTACCCCCCCTGTATATAGCCTCCACATTGACTCTGTACCGGTACACCCTGTATATAGCCTCCACATTGACTCTGTACCGGTACCCCCTGTATATAGCCTCCACATTGACTCTGCACCGGTACCCCCTGTATATAGCCTCCACAATGACTCTGTATCGGTACCCCCCTGTATATAGCCTCCACATTGACTCTGTACCGGTACCCCCTGTATATAGCCTCCACATTGACTCTGTACCGGTACCCCCTGTATATAGCCTCCACATTGACTCTGTACCGGTACCCCCTTTATATAGCCTCCACATTGACTCTGTACCGGTACCCCCTGTATATAGCCTCCACATTGACTCTGTACCAGTACCCCCTGTATATAGCATCCACATTGACTCTGCACCGGTACCCCCTGTATATAGCCTCCACATTGACTCTGTACCGGTACACCCTGTATATAGTCTCCACATTGACTCTGTACCGGTACCCCCTGTATATAGCCTCCACATTGACTCTGCACCCTAACACCCTGTATATAGCCTCCACATTGACTCTGTACCGGTACCCCCTGTATATAGCCTCCACATTGACTCTGCACCGGTACCCCCTGTATATAGCCTCCACATTGACTCTGTACCGGTACCCCCCCCTGTATATAGCCTCCACATTGACTCTGTACCGGTACCCCCTGTATATAGCCTCCACATTGACTCTGTACCGGTACCCCCTGTATATAGCCTCCACATTGACTCTGTACCGGTACCCCCTGTATATAGCCTCCACATTGACTCTGTACCGGTACCCCTTGTATATAGCCTCCACATTGACTCTGTACCGGTACCCCCCTGTATATAACCTCCACATTGACTCTGTACCGGTACCCCCCTGTATATAGCCTCCACGTTGACTCTGTACCGGTAACCCCTGTATATAGCCTCCACATTGACTCTGTACCGGTACCCCCTGTATATAGCCTCCACATTGACTCTGTACCGGTACCCCCCTGTATATAGCCTCCACATTGACTCTGTACCATAACACCCTGTATATAGCCTCCACATTGACTCTGTACCGGTACCCCCTGTATATAGCCTCCACATTGACTCTGTACCGGTACCCCCTGTATATAGCCTCCACATTGACTCTGTACCGGTACCCCCTGTATATAGCCTCCACATTGACTCTGTACCGTAACACCCTGTATATAGCCTCCACATTGACTCTGTACCGGTACCTTCCTGTATATAGCCTCCACATTGACTCTGTACCGGTACCCCCTGTATATAGCCTCCACATTGACTCTGTACCGGTACCCCCTGTATATAGCCTCCACATTGACTCTGTACCGGTACCCCCCTGTATATAGCCTCCACATTGACTCTGTACCGTAACACCCTGTATATAGCCTCCACATTGACTCTGTACCGGTACCCCCTGTATATAGCCTCCACATTGACTCTGTACCGTAACACCCTGTATATAGCCTCCATATTGACTCTGTACCGTAACCCCCTGTATATAATCTCTCTATTGTTATTTTATTGCTGCTCTTTAATTACTTGTTCCTTTAATTTCTTATTCTTATTCGTATTTTTTAAACTAAGGGGCTTGTAAATAAGCATTTCAATGTAAAGTCCTGTTGTATTTGGTGCATGTGACTAATACAATTTGATTTGATTTGATTTATCGGGGAGGAGTGATGGGGGTTAGTCAGAGTTGGATTGGAGGACAGATTCCCTTCATAGGCTGGTGAAGGTGAGACTTATGGGATGCCATGGAGACATGATGGGGCCTGTCGTTTAGACGCGTCAGTCTCAGACTACAACAACAAAATGCTTCCAGAGAAAAGGTTTCTCAGAGGAGGATTAAAATATGACTCATAGACAATCTGATTGGCACACTATTTATGTGGTGGTTGATTACTATATTTTCTATGACGTTTGTGAAATGGAAATATGTTTGCTGCATGTCCCAACTCCCCCTGAGACACCGTCAGAGAGTGGGGTCAGGGTCAGGGTCAGACATTGTTAACAGGCTGGGGTCACGGCCAGGGTCAGACATTATCAACAGACTGGGGTCACGGTCAGGGTCAGACATTATCAACAGGCTGGGGTCATGGGGTCACGGCCAGGGTCAGACATTATCAACAGGCTGGGGTCATGGGGTCAGGGTCAGGGTCAGACATTATCAACAGACTGGGGTCACGGTCAGACATTATCAACAGGCTGGGGTCACGGCCAGGGTCAGACATTATCAACAGACTGGGGTCAGGGTCAGACATTATCAACAGACTGGGGTCAGGGTCAGACATTATCAACAGACTGGGGTCAGGGTCAGACATTATCAACAGACTGGGGTCACGGTCAGGGTCAGACATTATCAACAGACTGGGGTCAGGGTCAGACATTATCAACAGACTGGGGTCACGGCCAGGGTCAGACATTATCAACAGACTGGGGTCACGGTCAGGGTCAGACATTATCAACAGACTGGGGTCACGGTCAGGGCCAGACATTATCAACAGGCTGGGCCAGGGTCAGACATTATCAACAGACTGGGGTCAGGGTCAGGGTCAGACATTATCAACAGGCTGGGGTCACGGTCAGGGCCAGACATTATCAACAGGCTGGGGCCAGGGTCAGACATTATCAACAGACTGGGGTCACGGCCAGGGTCAGACATTATCAACAGGCTGGGGTCACGGTCAGACATTATCAACAGGCTGGGGTCACGGCCAGACATTATCAACAGACTGGGGTCACGGCCAGGGTCAGACATTATCAACAGGCTGGGGTCATGGGGTCACGGCCAGGGTCAGACATTATCAACAGACTGGGGTCACGGTCAGACATTATCAACAGGCTGGGGTCACGGCCAGACATTATCAATAGACTGGGGTCACGGCCAGGGTCAGACATTATCAACAGGCTGGGGTCACGGCCAGACATTATCAACAGACTGGGGTCACGGTCAGGTTCAGCCATTATCAACAACGACCCCGGAGCAATATGAGTTAAGTACCTTGCTCAAGGGCACAACAAAAGAGAAAGAGAGAGCAAAGGCCTTCTCTCTCTCATCCCAGAAAGAGAGGAGTATTCACAAGAGATATGAAAATATTACTGCAGCTGATTGTCCAGTGGCTTGGGGTCAACGGACATAAAAGGTTAAGCTGCGGTAAATATATTTTAATCCAACTTGACGGAGTCGCGCTACCTGACTTAAGACAATGAAAAGGGATAGAATTCACTACTCAGCCACCAGATAAAGAGACAGAGACAGAGACAGAGACAGAGACAGAGACAGAGACAGAGAGAGACAGACAGACAGACAGACAGACAGACAGACAGACAGACAGACAGACAGACAGACAGACAGACAGACAGTGCAGAAAAACAGTAGGGCCATAAAGAGTTGATACTCACGACCAGAGAGAGCTCCTCCCCTGCGTGATGACCCCTGTGAACTTGGTCAACCTCCTGGCGTCCACCTCCAACCACTGCAGAGGGTCGTTTCTCCCAGCACACCAGGCTCCATCGTACAGGTCATCATCATACAGGCCAGCCTAGCAGAGGATTTAGAAAAGGGTTTCCAAGTAGTTTAGAAACTGTAATAAATAGTTCTAACATTGCAGAGGGTCGTTCCTCCCAGAGGCCTAGCAGAGGATTTAGAAAAGGGTTTCCAAGTAGTTTAGAAACTGTAATAAATAGTTCTAACATTGCAGAGGGTCGTTCCTCCCAGAGGCCTAGCAGAGGATTTAGAAAAGGGTTTCCAAGTAGTTTAGAAACTGTAATAAATAGTTGTAACACATTACAGAGTGAGAAAATGGCTTCCTTAGGCTAAGTCAAGGCTATGGGACTGTAATGATGGACTTCCTCTACACCAGGGCTATGGGACTGTAATGATGGACTTCCTCTACACCAGGGCTATGGGACTGTAGTGATGGACTTCCTCTACACCAGGGCTGTGGGACTGTAGTGATGGACTTCCTCCACACCAGGGCTATGGGACTGTAGTGATGGACTTCCTCTACACCAGGGCTGTGGGACTGTAATGATGGACTTCCACCTCAGACTTCCCCCACACTCTGTCTAGGCCTACCTGCACTCACCTGCTCTGTCTAGTCCTACCTGCACTCACCTGCTCTGTCTAGGCCTACCTGCACTCACCTGCTCTGTCTAGACCTACCTGCACTCACCTGCTCTGTCTAGGTCTACCTGCGCTCACCTGCTCTGTCTAGTCCTACCTGCACCCACTTGCTCTGTCTAGTCCTACCTGCACTCACCTGCTCTGTCTAGGTCTACCTGCACTCACCTGCTCTGTCTAGACCTACCTGCACTCACCTGCTCTGTCTAGGTCTACCTGCGATCACCTGCTCTGTCTAGTCCTACCTGCACCCACTTGCTCTGTCTAGTCCTACCTGCACTCACCTGCTCTGTCTAGGCCTACCTGCACTCACCTGCTCTGTCTAGACCTACCTGCACTCACCTGCTCTGTCTAGGCCTACCTGCACCCACCTGCTCTGTCTAGACCTACCTGCACCCACCTGCTCTGTCTAGTCCTACCTGTACTCATCTGCTCTGTCTAGACCTACCTGCACTCACCTGCTCTGTCTAGGCCCACCTGCACTCACCTGCTCTGTCTAGTCTTACCCGCTCTTCATTTTGGGTCAGTCACAGTGGTCAGGTATTCTGCCACTGTGTACTCTCTGTTTAGAGCCAAATAGCATTCAGGTTTGCTCAGTTTTGTTGTAAATTCTTTCCAATGTTTCAAGTAATTATCTTTTTGTTTTCTCATGATTGGTTGGGTCTAATTGTGTTGCTGTCCTGGGGCTCTGTGGGGGTCTGTTTGTGTTTGTGAACAGAGCCCCAGGACCAGCTTGCTTAGGGGACTCTTCTCCAGGTTCATCTCTCTGTAGGTGATGGCTTTGTTATGGAAGGTTTGGGAATCACTTCCTTTCAGGTGGTTGTAGAATTTAACGGCTGTTTTCTGGATTTGATAATTAGCGGGTATCAGCCTAATTCTGCTCTGCATGCATTATTTGGTGTTTTACGGAGGATATTTTTGCAGAATTCTGCATGCAGAGTCTCAATTTGGTGTTTGTCCCATTTTGTGAATTCTTGGTTGGTGAGCAGGACCCCAGACCTCACAACCATAAAGGACAATGGGTTCTATAACTGATTCAAGTATTATCAGCCAGATCCTTATTGGTATGTCTAATTTTATGTTCCTTTTGATGTCATAGAAGACCCTTCTTGCCTTGTCTCTCAGATCGTTCAAAGCTTTGTGGAAGTTACCTGTGGCGCTGATGTTTAGGCCGAGGTATGTACAGTTGTTTGTGTGCTCTAGGGCAACGGTGTCTAGATGGAATTTGTATTTGTGGTCCTGGCATCTCAACCTTTTTGGAACACCATTATTTTTGTCTTACTGAGATTTACTGTCAGGGCTCAGGTCTGTCAGGGCCCAGGTCTGTCAGGGCCCAGGTCTGTCAGGGCCCAGGTCTGTCAGGGCCCAGGTCTGTCAGGGCCCAGGTCTGTCAGGGCTCAGGTCTGTCAGGGCCCAGGTCTGTCAGGGCCCAGGTCTGTCCAGGGGGGCCCCAGGTCTGACAGAATCTGTGCAGAAGATCTAGGTGCTGCTGTAGGCCCTCCTTGGTTGGTGACCAAGCACCAGAGCATCAGCATCTTAAATAAGCATGGCCCCATTCAAAAAATTTAGAAACAGGAACAGATATAGCCCTTGGTTCACTCCAGACCTGACTGCCCTTGATCAGCACAAAAACATCCTGTGGCGTTCTGCATTAGCATCGAATAGCCCCCCGCCGATATCCAACTATTCAGGGAAGTTAGGAACCAATATACACAGGCAGTCCTTTTCTCTCTCTCCCCTCTCTCTCTCTCCTCCCCCTCTCTCTCCCCTCTCTCCCCCTCTCTCTCCCCCTCTCTCTCTCTCCTCTCATCTCTCTCCTCTCTCTCTCCCTCGTCTCTCTCTCTCTCCTCTCTCTCTCTCTCTCTCTCTCTCTCTCGTCCCTCTCCCCCTCTCTCTCCCTCTCCCCCTCTCCCTCTCCCCTCCCTAATTTCAATTTATGGCATGGGAAACCTATGTTTACATTTCCAAAGCAAGTGAAATTGATAATTAACAAAAGTGAAATAAACAAAAAAATGAAACAGTAAACATTACACTCACCAAAGTTCCCAAAAGAATATACATGTAAAATGTCATATTATGTCTATATACAGTGTTGTAAAGGTATGCAAATAGTTAAAGTGCAAAAGGGAAAATAAATAAACATAAATATGGGTTGTATTTACAATGGTGTTTGTTCTTCACTGGTTGTGATTTTCTCGTGGTAACAGGTCATACATCTTGCTGCTGTGAATGAACACTTTCTCTCTCTCTCTCTCTCTCTCTCTCTCTTCTCCAGATTGGAGACATTACCCTACACAATCCCTAATGCAACACGCTACGTTACCACACAGCTATAAACACACGATAACAAAGGGTTTGTTTGTCTGGAAGTGTGTGTGTGTGTGTGTGGAAGTCATTATGGGTGTACTACAGTTTCTGATCTCAGGACAATACACAGCCCAGATGATGATGAGGCAAACGGAACCGTACTCCTCTTCTTCATATCCTGACAGGAAATACCTCATCTCCCAGACACCAGTTCACGTCAGGTTAGTGCAATCTGGAATCCTTGGGAACGTCTCCTACCCTTAACAGTAACCCTTACCTTAACCATTACTTAATCGTTTAAATGTTCAACTTAAGTGGGGTGATGTCAGAGTTGTGGATGTTCAAAAGATCCCATTTAGACTTTTCTGTCCACTTTATGAGTTTTGGGGATAATAACTGTAATAATTTAACCCCAGTTTAATGGCAGCCATATATAATGGAACCCAGTTTAATAGCAGCCATATAATAATGGACCCCAGTTTAATAGCAGCCATATAATAATGGACCCCAGCTTAATGGCAGCCATATAATAATGGACCCCAGTTTAATGGCAGCCATATAATAATGGACCCCAGTTTAATAGCAGCCATATAATAATGGACCCCCAGTTTAAGCAGCCATATAATAATGGAACCCAGTTTAATGGCAGCCATATAATAATGGACCCCCAGTTTAATAGCAGCCATATAATAATGGACCCCAGTTTAATAGCAGCCATATAATAATGGACCCCCAGTTTAATAGCAGCCATATAATAATGGAACCCCAGTTTAATGGCAGCCATATAATAATGGACCCCCAGTTTAATAGCAGCCATATAATAATGGACCCCAGTTTAATAGCAGCCATAATAATGGACCCCAGTTTAATAGCAGCCATATAATAATGGAACCCCAGTTTAATAGCAGCCATATAATAATGGACCCCCAGTTTAATGGCAGCCATATAATAATGGAACCCCAGTTTAATGGCAGCCATATATAATGGACCCCCAGTTTAATAGCAGCCATATAATGGACCCCAGTTTAATAGCAGCCATATAATAATGGACCCCAGTTTAATGGCAGCCATATAATAATGGACCCCCAGTTTAATGGCAGCCATATAATAATGGAACCCCAGTTTAATGGCAGCCATATAATAATGGACCCCCAGTTTAATGGCAGCCATATAATAATGGACCCCCAGTTTAATGGCAGCCATATAATAATGGACCCCCAGTTTAATGGCAGCCATATAATAATGGACTGGGGGTCCATTATTATATGGCAGCCATATAATAATGGAACCCCAGTTTAATGGCAGCCATATAATAATGGAACCCCAGTTAATGGCAGCCATATAATAATGGAACCCCAGTTTAATGGCAGCCATATAATAATGGACCCCCAGTTTAATGGCAGCCATATAATAATGGACCCCCAGTTTAATAGCAGCCATATAATAATGGAACCCCAGTTTAATAGCAGCCATAATAATGGACCCCAGTTTAATAGCAGCCATAATAATGGACCAGTTTAATAGCAGCCATATAATAATGGACCCCCAGTTTAATGGCAGCCATATAATAATGGACCCAGTTTAATGGCAGCCATATAATAATGGACCCAGTTTAATGGCAGCCATATAATAATGGAACCCAGTTTAATAGCAGCCATATAATAATGGACCCCAGTTTAATGGCAGCCATAATAATGGAACCCCAGTTTAATGGCAGCCATATAATAATGGACCCCCAGTTTAATGGCAGCCATAATAATGGACCCCAGTTTAAGCAGCCATATAATAATGGACCCCCAGTTTAATAGCAGCCATATAATAATGGAACCCCAGTTTAATAGCAGCCATATAATAATGGAACCCCAGTTTAATAGCAGCCATATAATAATGGAACCCCAGTTTAATGGCAGCCATATAATAATGGACCCCAGTTTAATGGCAGCCATATAATAATGGAACCCCAGTTTAATGGCAGCCATATAATAATGGACCCCAGTTTAATAGCACCATATAATAATGGACCCCAGTTTAATGGCAGCCATATAATAATGGAACCCCAGTTTAATAGCAGCCATATAATAATGGACCCCAGTTTAATAGCAGCCATATAATGGACCCCAGTTTAATAGCAGCCATATAATAATGGAACCCCAGTTTAATGGCAGCCATATAATAATGGACCCCAGTTTAATAGCAGCCAATAATAATGGAACCCCAGTTTAATGGCAGCCATATAATAATGGACCCCCAGTTTAATAGCAGCCATATAATAATGGACCCCAGTTTAATGGCAGCCATATAATAATGGACCCCCAGTTTAATGGCAGCCATATAATAATGGACCCCAGTTTAATAGCAGCCATATAATAATGGAACCCCAGTTTAATGGCAGCCATATAATAATGGAACCCCAGTTTAAAGGCAGCCATATAATAATGGAACCCCAGTTTATAGCAGCCATATAATAATGGACCCCAGTTTAATGGCAGCCATATAATAATGGACCCCCAGTTTATTGGCAGCCATATAATAATGGAACCCCAGTTTAATGGCAGCCATATAATAATGGACCCCCAGTTTAATGGCAGCCATATAATAATGGAACCCCAGTTTAATGGCAGCCATATAATAATGGACCCCCAGTTTAATGGCAGCCATATAATAATGGACCCCAGTTTAATAGCAGCCATATAATAATGGACCCCAGTTTAATAGCAGCCATATAATAATGGACCCCAGTTTAATGGCAGCCATATAATAATGGACCCCAGTTTAATGGCAGCCATAAATAATGGACCCCAGTTTAATAGCAGCCATATAATAATGGACCCCCAGTTTAATGGCAGCCATATAATAATGGACCCCCAGTTTAATAGCAGCCATATAATAATGGACCCAGTTTATAGCAGCCATATAATAATGGACCCCCAGTTTAATAGCAGCCATATAATAATGGACCCCCAGTTTAATGGCAGCCATATAATAATGGACCCCCAGTTTAGGAGCCATATATAATGGCCCCCAGTTTAATGGCAGCCATATAATAATGGACCCCCAGTTTAATGGCAGCCATAATAATGGACCCCAGTTTAATGGCAGCCATATAATAATGGACCCCCAGTTTAATAGCAGCCATATAATAATGGACCCCCAGTTTTTAATGGCAGCCATATTGAACACTGAAATTGTTGGTCGACCGGCTCTACTCCGCCCACCCACCTAAAACTGTGTCGAGTCAAGATTTAATTTATTGACATTGATATCTTTCAATAACAGGGTTGCCAAAAACGAGTTGTTGACATCTATGAAGACTACACTTTTTAAAAAAGGGTGCCAAAAGGATTATTCGGCTGTCCCCAAGCAGAAACCTTAAGTTTCCAAGTAGAACTCTTTTGGGTTCCATGGAGAATCCTCTGTGTTCTACATGGAACCCAAAAGGGTTCTACCTGGACCTGAAAGGGTTCTACATGGAACCCCAAGGATTATTCTAAGGGGTTCTCCTATGGGGACAGCAGAAGAATCCTTTTAGGTTCTAGGTAGCTCCTTTAAAAAAATTAAAAAAATGTTATTTAACTAGGCAAATCAGTGAGGAACAAATTCTTATTTACAATGACGGACTACCGGGGAACAGTGGGTTAACTGCCTTGTTCAGGGGAAGAACAACAGATTTTTACCTTGTCAGCTCGGGGATTCAATCTTTCAACTCAGGGATTTGATCCACCAACCTTTCGGTTACTGGCCCAACGCTCTAACCACTAGGCTACCTGCCTCTAACCACTAGACTACCTGCCTCTAACCACTAGACTACCTGCCTCCTCCCCCCTCTAACCACTAGACTACCTGCCTCCTCCCCCCTCTAACCACTAGACTACCTTCCTCCTCCCCCCCTCTAACCACTAGACTACCTGCCTCCTCCCCCCTCTAACCACTAGACTACCTGCCTCTCCCCCTCTAACCACCAGACTACCTGCCTCCTCCCCCCTCTAACCACTAGACTACCTGCCTCCTCCCCCCTCTAACCACTAGACTACCTGCCTCCTCCCCCCTCTAACCACTAGACTACCTGCCTCCTCCCCCCTCTAACCACTAGACTACCTGCCTCCTCCCCCTCTAACCACCAGACTACCTGCCTCCTCCCCCCGCTAACCACTAGACTACCTGCCTCCTCCCCCCTCTAACCACTAGACTACCTGCCTCCTCCCCCCCTCTAACCACTAAACTACCTGCCTCCTCCCCCCTCTAACCACTAGACTACCTGCCTCCTCCCCCTCTAACCACTAGACTACCTGCCTCCTCCCCCCTCTAACCACTAGACTACCTGCCGCCCCCCCCCTCTAACCACTAGACTACCTGCCTCCTCCCCCCTCTAACCACTAGACTACCTGCCTCCTCCCCCCTCTAACCACTAGACTACCTGCCTCCTCTCCCCTCTAACCACTAGACTACCTGCCGCCCCCCCTCTAACCACTAGACTACCTGCCTCCTCCCCCTCTAACCACTAAACTACCTGCCTCCTCCCCCCTCTAACCACTACACTAACCTGCCTCCTCCCCCCTCTAACCACTAGACTACCTGGCCGCCCCCCTCTAACCACTAAACTACCTGCCTCCTCCCCCCTCTACCACTAGACTACCTGCCTCCTCCCCCTCTAACCACTAGACTACCTGCCTCCTCCCCCCTCTAACCACTAGACTACCTGCCTCCACCTGCCTCCTCCCCCCTCTAACCACTAGACTACCTGCCTCCTCCCCTCTAACCACTAGACTACCTGCCTCCTCCCCCCTCTAAGCACTAGACTACCTGCCTCCTCCCCCCTCTAACCAATAGACCTAACTGCCTCCCTCCCCCCTCTAACCACTAGACTAACCTGCCTCCTCCCCCCTCTAACCACTAGACTACCTGCCTGCCCCCCCCCTCTAACCACTAGACTACCTGCCGCCCCCCCTTCTAACCACTAGACTACCTGCCTCCTCCCCCCTCTAACCACTAGACTACCTGCCTCCTCCCCCCCTCTAACCACTAGACTACCTGCCTCCTCCCCCCTCTAACCACTAGACTACCTGCCGCCCCCCCCTCTAACCACTAGACTAACTGCCCTCCTCCCCCCTCTAACCACTAGACTAACCTGCCTCCTCCCCCCATCTAACCACTAGACTACCTGTCTCCTCCCCCCCTCTAACCACTAGACTACCTGCCTCCTCCCCCCTCTAACACTAGACTACCGGCCTCCTCCCCCCTCTAACCACTAGACCTACCTTGCCTCCTCCCCCCTCTAACCACTAGACTACCTGCCTCTCCCCCCTCTAACCAAGAGACTACCTGCCTCCTCCTACCCCCTCTAGACCACTAGACTACCTGCTCCTCCCCATCTAACCACTAGGCACATACCTGCCTCCCCCCCCTCTAACCACTAGACTACCGGCCTCCTCCCCCTCTAACCACTAGACTACCTGCCCTTACCTGCCCCCCCCTCCTAACCACTAGACTACCTGCCCGCCTCCCCCCTCTAACCACTTAGAACCTACCTGCCTCCTCCCCCTCTAACCACTAGACTACCTGCCTCCTCCCCCGCTAACACATAAGACTACTTACCTGCCCACCCCCTCTAAACCACTAGCTACCTGCCGCCCCCCCCCGCTAACCACTAGACCTACCTGCCTCCTCCCGCACTCTTAAACCACTAGACTACCTGACGCCACCCCTCTAACCACTAGACTACCTGCCGCCCCCCCCCTCGTAACCACTAGACTACCTGCGATCCTCCCCCTCTAACCACTAGACTACCTGCCTCCCCCCCCCTCTAACCCTAGACTACCTGCCTCCTCCCCGTTCTAACCACTAGACCTACCTGCCTCCTCCCCCATCTAACCACTAGACTACCTGCCGCCCCCCTCTAACCACCTAGACTATACCTGCCTCCTCCCCCCTCTAACCGCTAGGGCTAACCTGCCTCCTCCCCCCTCTAACCACTAGACTACCTGCCCGCCTACTACCTCCCTCCTCCCCCCTCTAACCACTAGACTACCTGCCTCCTCCCCCCTCTAACCACTAGACTACCTGCGCCTCCCCCCTCTAACCACTAGACTATTACCTGCCTCCTCCCCCCTCTAACCACTAGACACTGCCTCCTCCCCCCTCTAACCACTAGACTAGACCTGCCTCCTCCCCCCTCTAACCACTAGACTACCTGCCTCCTCCCCCCTCTAACCACTAGACTACCTGCCTCCTCCCCCCTCTAACCACTAGACTATACCTGCCTCCTCCCCCCTCTAACCACTAGACTACCTGCCTCCTCCTACCCCCTCTAACCACTGCTCCCCCCCTCTAACCACTAGACTACCTGCCTCCCTCCCCCTCTAAACCAGCTAGACTACCTGCCTCCTCCCCCCTCTAACCACTAGACTACCTGCCGCCCCCCTCTAACTACTAAACTACTGCCTCCTCCCCCCTCTAACCCTAGACTACCTGCCCTCCCCCTCTAACCACTAAACTTCCTGCCCTCCTCCCCCCTCTAACCACTAGACTACCTGCCGCCCCCTCTAACTACTAACCTACCTGCCTCCTCCCCCTCTAACCACTAGACTATACCCTGCCGCCCCCTCTAACTACTAAACTACCTGCCTCCTCCCCCTCTAAACCACTAGACTACCGCCGCCCCCCTCTAACTACTAACCTACCTGCCTCCTCCCCCCTCTACCACTAGACTACCTGCCGCCCCTCTAACTACTAAACTACCTGCCTCCTCCCCCCTCTAACCACTAGACTACCTGCCGCCCCCTCTACTAACTACTAACCTACCTGCCTCCTCCCCCTCTAACTACTAACTACCGGCCTCCTCCCCCCTCATAACCACTAGACTACCTGCCGCCGCCCCCTCTAACTACTAACCTACCTGCCTCCTCCCCCCTCTAACCACTAGACTACCTGCCTCCTCCCCCCTCTAACCACTAGACTACCTCCTCCTCCCCCCTCTAACCACTAACTACCTGCCTCCTCCCCCCTCTAACCACTAGACTACCGCCTCCTCCCCCTCTAACTACTAGACTACCTGCCGCCCCCTCTAACTACTAACCTACCTGCCTCCTCCCCCCTCTAACCACTAGACTAACCTGCCGCCCCCCTCTAACTACTAGGCTACCTGCCTCCTCCCCCCTCTAACACTATAAACTACCTGCCGCCCCCCTCTAACTACTAACCTACCTGCCTCCTCCCCCCCTCTAACCACTAGACTACCTGCCGCCCCCTCTAACTACTAGGCTACCTGCCTCCTCCCCCCTCTAACCACTAGACTACCTGCCGCCCCCTCTAACTACTAACCTACCTGCCTCCTCCCCCCTCTAACCACTAGACTACCTGCCGCCCCCTCTAACTACTAACTACCTGCCTCCTCCCCCCTCTAACCACTAGACTACCTGCCTCCTCCCCCCTCTAACCACTAGACTACCTGCCTCCTCCCCCCTCTAACCACTAGACTACCTGCTCCCCCTCTAACTACTAAACTACCTGCCTCCTCCCCCCTCTAACCACTAGGCTACCTGCCTCCTCCCCCCTCTAACCACTAGACTACCTGCCTCCTCCCCCCTCTAACCACTAGACTACCTGCCTCCTCCCCCCTCTAACCACTAGACTACCTGCCTCCTCCCCCCTCTAACTACTAAACTACCTGCCTCCTCCCCCCTCTAACCACTAGACTACCTGCCCTCCCCCCCCCTCTAACTACTAACGTACCTGCCTCCTCCCCCCTCTAACCACTAGACTACCTGCCTCCTTCTCCCTCTAACCACTAACCTACCTGCCTCCTCCCCCCTCTAACCACTAGACTACCTGCCTCCTGCCTCCTCCCCCCTCTAACCACTAGACTACCTGCCTCCTTCTCCCTCTAACCACTAACCTACCTGCCTCCTCCCCCCTCTAACCACTAGGCTACCTGCCTCCTCCCCCCTCTAACCACTAGACTACCTGCCTCCCCATAGCTCTTTTCTTTCTAAGGGTTCATGATCATCGTCTAAAAATCGTACTTGAACTCTTGATGCTGTTGGCTTTTTCTGATCCTCAGGTCTTCCAGCTGCTCACTGTATTTGGTACAGTCAATGAACCAAGTCATTCAAAACAGGCAGCATTATAGTAAATAACTCAAGGTAGGTCAAACCTGCATCCTATTAAACTAACGCTTGCATTTGGTACCCATGACCTTGAACTGTTCACTTTATTAAATGTCTAGTGTGACTTAAGCATTCCAGGTGAAGCTGGTTGAGAGAATGCCAAGAGTGTGCAAAGCTGTCATCAAGGCAAAGGGTGGCTACTTTGAATAATCTCAAATATAAAATATAGTTTGATTTGTTTAACACTTTTTTGGTTACCACATGATTCCATATGTGTTATTTCATAGTGTTGATGTCTTCACTATTATTCTACAATGTAGAAAATAGTAAAAAATAAAGAAAAAAACCCTTGAACGAGTAGAGGTTGTAAAAATTTTTAACGGTAGTCTACATCCATATGTGATCTCTGTGGGAATTGAACCAACCATCATGCTCTTACAAACTGAGCCATACAGTTCAACTAACCTCTACTGTTTACAAACTGAGCCATACAGTTCAACTAACCTCTACTGTTTACAACTGAGCCATACAGTTCAACTAACCTCTACTCTTTACAAACTGAGCCATACAGTTCAACTAACCTCTACTGTTTACAAACTGAGCCATACAGTTCAAACTAACCTCTACTGTTTACAAACGAGCCATACAGTTCAACCAACCTCTACTGTTTACAAACTGAGCCATACAGTTCACTAACCTCTACTCTTTACAAACTGAGCCATAACAGTTCAACTAACCTCTACTTGTTTACAAACTGAGCCATACAGTTCAACTAACCTCTACTGTTTACAAACTGCCATACAGTTCAACTAACCTCTACTGTTTACAAACTGAGCCATACAGTTCAACTAACCTCTACTGTTTACAAACTGAGCCATACAGTTCAACTAACCTCTACTGTTTACAAACTGAGCCATACAGTTCAACTAACCTCTACTGTTTACAAACTGAGCCATACAGTTCAACTAACCTCTACTGTTTACAAACTGAGCCATACAGTTCAACTAACCTCTACTGTTTACAACTGAGCCATACAGTTCAACTAACCTCTACTGTTTAAACTGAGCCATACAGTTCAACTAACCTCTACTGTTTACAAACTGAGCCATACAGTTCAACTAACCTCTACTGTTTACAAACTGAGCCATACAGTTCAACTAACCTCTACTATTTACAAACTGAGCCATACAGTTCAACTAACCTCTACTCTTTACAACTGAGCCATACAGTTCAACTAACCTCTACTGTTTACAAACTGAGCCATACAGTTCAACTAACCTCTACTGTTTACAAACTGAGTCATACAGTTCAACTAACCTCTACTATTTACAAACTGAGCCATACAGTTCAACTAACCTCTACTCTTTACAAACTGAGCCATACAGTTCAACTAACCTCTACTGTTTACAAACTGAGCCATACAGTTCACTAACCTCTACTGTTTACAAACTGAGCCATACAGTTCAACTAACCTCTACTGTTTACAAACTGAGGCCATACAGTTCAACTAACCTGTACTCTTTACAAACTTCTCCCCTCCTTGACACGTCTCTATTCCTGACCTACCTGTATGTTGAGTCGTCCTCTGTGTGCTCCCAGAACCGTAGCCGTCTCATCTGTGGAGGCATGGAGCTGGAAGTCATCAATCTTCAGGGTCTCCAGTCCCATGGGAGGGCATTCTGAAGAAACAAAACCACATGGTTAGAACTGTGAAGGAACTAAACCACATGGTTAGCACTGTGAAGGAACTAAACCACATGGTTAGTACTGTGAAGGAACTAAACCACATGGTTAGTACTGTGAAGGAACTAAACCACATGGATAGTACTGTGAAGGAACTAAACCACATGGATAGTACTGTGAAGGAACTAAACCACATGGTTAGTACTGCGGAAGGAACTAAACCACATGGTTAGTACTGTGAGGAACTAAACCACATGGTTAGAACTGTGAAGGAACTAAACCACATGGTTAGCACTGTGAAGGAACTAAACCACATGGTTAGTACTGTGAAGGAACTAAACCACATGGTTAGTACTGTGAAGGAACTAAACCACATGGTTAGTACTGTGAAGGAACTAAACCACATGGATAGTACTGTGAAGGAACTAAACCATATGGTTAGTACTGTGAAGGAACTAAACCACATGGATAGTACTGTGAAGGAGCTAAACCACATGGTTAGTACTGTGAAGGAACTAAACCATATGGATAGTACTGTGAAGGAACTAAACCATATGGATAGTACTGTGAAGGAACTAAACCATATGGTTAGTACTGTGAAGGAACTAAACCAACATGGATAGTACTGTGAAGGAGCTAAACCACATGGTTAGTACTGTGAAGGAACTAAACCATAGGATAGTACTGTGAAGGAACTAAACCCATATGGTTAGTACTGTGAAGGAACTAAACCACATGGTTTAGTACTGTGAAGGAACTAAAACCACATGGTTAGAACTGTGAAGGAACTAAACCACATGGTAGTACTGTGAAGGAACTAAACCCATGGATATGTACTGTGAAGGAACTAAACCACATGGTTAGTACTGTGAAGGAACTAAACCACATGGATAGTACTGTGAAGGAACTAAACCACATGGTTAGTACTGTGAAGGAACTAAACCACATGGATAGTACTGTGAAGGAACTAAACCACATGGATAGTACTGTGAAGGAACTAAACCACATGGTTAGTACTGTGAAGGAACTAAACCACATGGATAGTACTGTGAAGGAACTAAACCACATGGTTAGTACTGTGAAGGAACTAAACCACATGGTTAGTACTGTGAAGGAACTAAACCACATGGTTAGTACTGTGAAGGAACTAAACCACATGGTTAGTACTGTGAAGGAAACTAAACCACATGGTTAGTACTGTGAAGGAACTAAACCACATGGTTAGTACTGTGAAGGAACTAAACCACATGGTTAGTACTGTGAAGGAACTTAACCACATGGTTAGTACTGTGAAGGAACTAAACCACATGGTTAGTACTGTGAAGGAACTAAACCACATGGATAGTACTGTGAAGGAACTAAACCACATGGTTAGTACTGTGAAGGAACTAAACCACATGGTTAGTACTCTGGTCTACATTCCAATGGAAGGGCATTCTGATTGGTTAGTACTGTGGAACCATTATCAGGGCTGACCAATAAAAAGAGTAGGAAGATGAGACTGCTAAGATGCTGGAAATGAGAGCCACACCATCAACACACACCCCACACACACACACACACACACCACACACCACACACACACACACACACACACACACACACACACACACACACACACACACACACACACACACACACACACACACACACACACGGCTGCGTGGCAAAACACGACTCCATCATCAAGATTGTTGACAACCCGACAGTGGTAGGCCTGATCAGAGACAACAATGAGACAGCCTACAGGGAGGAGGTCAGAGACCTGGCAGTGCGTTGTCTGGACAACAATCTCTCCCTCACCGTCAGCAAGACCAAGGAGCTGATGGTGGACTACAGGAAACAGGGGGGTGCACGGCCCCATCCACATTGACGTGGCTGAAGTGGAGAGGGTCAATAGCTTCAAGTTCCTTGGCGTGCACATCAGCGAGGACCTGACAGGGACACATCACAGCGACTGAAGAAATTTGGCACGGCCCCTCAGATCCTCAAGAACGTCTATAGATGCACCATTGAGAGCATCTTGTCTGGCTGCATCACCGCCTGGTACGGCAACTGCACCCGGCCTCAACCACAAGAGGGTGGTGCGGACGGCCAGTACATCACTGGGAGTGAGCTCCCTGCCCCACAGGATATTTACACCAGGCGTCTCAGGAAGGCCCGGACGATCATCAAGGACTCCAGTCACCCTAGCTACGAACTGTTCACTCCGTTACCATCTGGCAGACGATATCGGAGTGTCGGGCCTCGGACCAATAGGCTCTGAGACAGCTTCTACCAGAAGGCATTTAGACTGCTGAACAGATAACCCCAGCTGTCTACCGGCTCAGACCTGCTGTTCATATGCACTTTAGAGACTATTCCCATTGACTCCATACAGACACACACACACAGACACACAGTCTTCGCTGCTGTGTGCCAAGACACTGCCCTACCAAGACACTGCTCTGCCAAGACACTGCCCTACCAAGTTACTGCTCTACCAAGACACTGCCCTACCAAGTTACTGCCCTACCAAGACACTGCCCAACCAAGACACTGCCCTACCAAGACACTGCCCTACCAATGCCCTACCATTTACTGCCCTACCAAGTTACAATGCCCTACCAAGACACTGCCCTACCAAGTTACTGCTCTACCAAGACACTGCCCTACCAAGTTACTGCTCTACCAAGACACTGCCCTACCATGACACTGCCCTACCAAGTTACTGCTCTACCAAGACACTGCCCTACCAAGTTACTGCTCTACCAAGACACCTGCCCTACCAAGACACTGCCCTACCAAGTTACTGCACTACCAAGACACTGCCCTACCAAGTTTACTGCTCTACCAAGACCACTGCCCTACCAAGACACTGCCCTTACTAAGTTACTGCCCTACCAAGTTTACTGCCTACCAAGTTACTGCTCTACCAAGACACTGCCCTACCAAGTTACTGCCCTACAAGACACTGCTCTACTACCAAGTTACTGCTCTACCAAGACACTGCCCTACCAAGTTACTGCCCTACCAAGACACTGCCCTACAAGACACTGCCCTACCAAGACACTGTCCTACCAAGACACTGCCCTACCAAGACACTGCCCTACCAAGTTACTGCCCTACCAAGACACTGCCCTACCAAGTTACTGCCCTACCAAGACACTGCCCTACCAAGACACTGCCCTACCAAGTTACTGCCCTACCAAGACACTGCCCTACCAAGTTACTGCTCTACCAAGACACTGCCCTAACCAAGTTACTGCTCTACCAGACACTGCCCTACCAAGACACTGCCCTACCAAGTTACTGCCCTACCAAGACACTGCCTTACCAAGTTACTGCTCTACCAAGACACTGCCCTACCAAGACACTGCCCTACCAAGTTACTGCCCTAGCCAAGACACTGCCCTACCAAGTTACTGCTCTACCAGACACTGCCCTACCAAGTTACTGCCCTACCAAGACACTGCCCTACCAAGTTTACTGCTCTACCAAGTTACGCTCTAACCAAGTTACTGCTCTACCAAGACACTGCCCTACCAACACACTGCTCTACCAAGACACTGCTCTGCCAAGACACTGCCCTACCAAGTTACTGCTCTACCAAGACACTGCCCTACCAAGACACTGCCCTACCAAGTTACTGCAGTACCAAGACACTGCCCTAACATGACACTGCCCTACCAAGACACTGCCCTACCAAGTTACTGCTCTACCAAGACACTGCCCTACCAAGTTACTGCTCTACCAAGACACTGCCCTACCATGACACTGCCCTACCAAGTTACTGCTCTACCAAGACACTGCCCTACCAAGTTACTGCTCTACCAAGACACTGCCCTACCAAGACACTGCCCTACCAAGTTACTGCCCTACCAAGACACTGCCCTACCAAGTTACTGCTCTACCAAGACACTGCCCTACCAAGACACTGCCCTACTAAGTTACTGCCCTACCAAGTTACTGCCCTACCAAGTTACTGCTCTACCAAGACACTGCCCTACCAAGTTACTGCCCTACCAAGACACTGCACTACCAAGTTACTGCTCTACCAAGACACTGCCCTACCAAGTTACTGCCCTACCAAGACACTGCCCTACCAAGACACTGTCCTACCAAGACACTGTCCTACCAAGACACTGCCCTACCAAGTTACTGCCCTACCAAGACACTGCCCTACCAAGTTACTGCCCTACCAAGACACTGCCCTACCAAGTTACTGCCCTACCAAGACACTGCCCTACCAAGTTACTGCTCTACCAAGACACTGCCCTATCAAGTTACTGCTCTACCAAGACACTGCCCTACCAAGACACTGCCCTACCAAGTTACTGCCCTACCAAGACACTGCCTTACCAAGTTACTGCTCTACCAAGACACTGCCCTACCAAGACACTGCCCTACCAAGTTACTGCCCTACCAAGACACTGCCCTACCAAGTTACTGCTCTACCAAGACACTGCCCTACCAAGTTACTGCCCTACCAAGACACTGCCCTACCAAGTTACTGCTCTACCAAGTTACTGCTCTACCAAGTTACTGCTCTACCAAGACACTGCCCTACCAACACACTGCTCTACCAAG
Organism: Salmo trutta; assembly: GCF_901001165.1. Classification (NCBI taxonomy): domain Eukaryota; kingdom Metazoa; phylum Chordata; class Actinopteri; order Salmoniformes; family Salmonidae; genus Salmo; species Salmo trutta. The sequence goes on along the minus strand of NW_021823319.1, from coordinate 1,794,036 downwards.
ACACTGCTCTGCCAAGACACTGCCCTACCAAGTTACTGCTCTACCAAGACACTGCCCTACCAAGACACTGCCCTACCAAGTTACTGCCCTACACAAGACACTGCCCTACCAAGTTACTGCCCTACCAAGACACTGCCCTACCAAGACACTGCCCTACCAAGACACTGCCTACCAAGTTACTGCCCTACCAGACACTGCCTTACCAGTTACTGCCCTACCAAGACACTGCCCTACCCAAGACACTGCCCTACCAAGACACTGCTCTACCAAGACACTGCCCTACCAAGACACTGCCCTACCAAGTTACTGCCCTACCAAGACACTGCCCTACCAAGTTACTGCCCTACCAAGACACTGCCCTACCAAGTTACTGCCCTACCAACAACACTTCCCTACCAAGACACTGCCCTACCAAGACACTGCTCTGCCAAGGACACTGCCCTACCAAGTTACTGCTCTACCCAAGACACTGCCTACCAAGTTACTGCCCTACCAAGACACTGCCCTACCAAGCCACTGCCCTACCAAGACACTGCCCTACCAAGTTACTGCCCTACCAAGACACTGCCCTACCAAGTTACTGCTCTACCAAGACACTGCCCTACCAAGTTACTGCTCTACCAAGACACTGCCCTACCAAGACACTGCCCTACCAAGTTACTGCTCTACCAAGAACTGCCCTACCAAGTTACTGCTCTACCAAGACACTGCCCTACCAAGACACCTGCCCTACCAAGTTACTGCCCTACCAAGACACTGCCCTACCAAGTTACTGCTCTACCAAGACACTGCCCTACCAAGACACTGCCCTACCAAGTTACTGCTCTACCAAGACACTGCCCTACCAAGTTACTGCCCTACCAAGACACTGCTCTACCAAGACACTGCCCTACCAAGTTACTGCTCTACCAAGACACTGCCCTACCAAGACACTGCCCTACCAAGACACTGCTCTGCCAAGACACTGCCCTACCAAGTTACTGCTCTACCAAGACACTGCCCTACCAAGACACTGCCCTACCAAGACACTGCCCTACCAAGACACTGCCCTACCAAGACACTGCCCTTACTCAAGTATACTGCCCTACCCAACGACACGGACCCTACCAAGTTACTGCTCTACCAAGACACTGCCCTACCAAGTTACTGCTCTACCAAGACACTGCCCTACCAAGACACTGCCCTACCAAGTTACTGCTCTATCCAAGACCCTGCCCCTACAGCCAAAAACTGCAACATCTACCATAGACACTGCCCTACCAAGACACTGCCCTACCAAGTTACTGCTCTACCAGACACTGCCCTACCAAGACACGGCCCTACCAAGTTACTGCCCTACCAAGACACTGCCTTACCAGTTTACTGCCCTACCAAGACACTGCCCTACCAAGTACTGCCCTACCAAAGTTACTGCTCTACCAAGTTACTGCTCTACAAAGACACTGCCCTAACAACACACACTGCTCTACCAAGACACTGCTCTGCCAAGACAACTGCCCTACCAAGTTACTGCTCTACCAAGACACCTGCCCTACCAAGACACTGCCCTACTAAGTTACTGCCCTACCAAGACACTGCCTTACCAAGTTACTGCCCTACCAAGACACTGCCCTACCAAGACACTGCCCTACCAAGACACTGCTCTACCAAGACACTGCCCTACCAAGACACTGCCCTACCAAGTTACTGCCCTACCAAGACACTGCCCTACCAAGTTACTGCCCTACCAAGACACTGCCCTACCAAGTTACTGCCCTACCAACACACTGCCCTACCAAGACACTGCCCTACCAAGACACTGCTCTGCCAAGACACTGCCCTACCAAGTTACTGCTCTACCAAGACACTGCCCTACCAAGTTACTGCCCTACCAAGACACTGCCCTACCAAGACACTGCCCTAAAAAGACACTGCCCTACCAAGACACTGCCCTACCAAGTTACTGCCCTACCAAGAAAATGCCCTACCAAGTTACTGCTCTACCAAGACACTGCCCTACCAAGTTACTGCTCTACCAAGACACTGCCCTACCAAGACACTGCCCTACCAAGTTACTGCTCTACCAAGACACTGCCCTACCAAGTTACTGCTCTACCAAGACACTGCCCTACCAAGACACTGCCCTACCAAGTTACTGCCTTACCAAGACACTGCCCTACCAAGTTACTGCTCTACCAAGACACTGCCCTACCAAGACACTGCCCTACCAAGTTACTGCCCTACCAAGACACTGCCCTACCAAGTTACTGCCCTACCAAGACACTGCCCTACCAAGTTACTGCTCTACCAAGACACTGCCCTACCAAGTTACTGCTCTACCAAGACACTGCCCTACCAAAACACTGCTCTGCCAAGACACTGCCCTACCAAGTTACTGCTCTACAAGACACTGCCCTACCAAGTTACTGCCCCACCAAGACACTGCCCTACCAAGGACACTGCCATACCAAGACACTGCCCTACCAAGACACTGCCCTACCAAGTTACTGCCCTACCAAGACACTGCCCTACCAAGTTACTGCTCTACCAAGACACTGCCCTACCAAGTTACTGCTCTACCAAGACATGCCCCTACCAAGACACTGCCCTACCAAGTTACTGCTCTACCAAGACACTGCCCTACCAAGACACTGCTCTACCAAGACACTGCCCTACCAAGACACTGCCCTACCAACTTACTGCCCTACCAAGACACTGCCCTACCAAGTTACTGCCCTACCAAGACACTGCCCTACCAAAGTTACTGCCCTACCAACACACTGCCCTACCAAGACACTGCCCTACCAGACACTGCTCTGCCAAGACACTGCCCTACCAAGTTACTGCTCTACCAAGACACTGCCCTACCAAGTTACTGCCCTACCAAGACACTGCCTACCCAGACACTGCCCTACCAAGACACTGCCCTACCAAGGACACTTGGGGGGCCGGCCTACCAGATCACTGCCCTACCAAGTACTGCCCTACAAGACACTGCCCTACCAAGTTACTGCTCTACCAAGACACTGCCCTACCAAGTTACTGCTCTACCAAGACACTGCCTACCAAGACACTTGCCCTACCAATTACTGCTCTACCAAGACACTGCCCTTACCAAGTTACTGCTCTACCAAGACACTGCCCTACCAAGACACTGCCCTACCAAGTTACTGCCCTACCAAGACACTGCCCTACCAAGTTACTGCCTCTACCAGACACTGCCCTACCAAGACACTGCCCCTACCAAGTTACTGCTATACCAAGACACTGCCCTACCAAGTTACTGCCCTACCAAGACACTGCCCTACCAAGTTACTGCTTCTACCAAGACACGTGCCCTACCAAGTTACTGCTCTACCAAGACACTGCCCTACCAAGACACTGCCCTACCAAGACACTGCTCTGCCAAGACACTGCCCTACCAAGTTACTGCTCTACCAAGACACTGCCCTACCAAGACACTGCCCTACCAAGACACTGCCCTACCAAGACACTGCCCTACCAAGTTACTGCCCTACCAAGACACTGCCCTACCAAGTTTACTGCTCTACCAAGACACTGCACTACCAAGTTACTGCTCTACCCAAGACACTGCCCTACCAAGACACTGCCTACCAAGTTACTGCTCTACCAAGACACTGCCCTACCAAGACACTGCCCTACCAAGACACTGCCCTACCAAGACACTGCCCTACCAAGTTACTGCCCTACCAAGACACTGCCCTACCAAGTTACTGCTCTACCAAGACACTGCCCTACCAAGACACTGCTCTACAAAGTTACTGCTCTACCAAGACACTGCCCTACCAAGACACTGCTCTACCAAGACACTGCCCTACCAAGACACTGCCCTACCAACTTACTGCCCTACCAAGACACTTCCCTACCAAGTTACTGCTCTACCAAGACACTGCCCTACCAAGACACTGCCCTACCAAGTTACTGCCCTACCAAGACACTGCCTTACCAAGTTACTGCCCTACCAAGACACTGCCCTACCAAGTTACTGCCCTACCAAGTTACTGCTCTACCAAGTTACTGCTCTACCAAGACACTGCCCTAACAACACACTGCCCTACCAACTTACTGCCCTACCAAGACACTGCCCTACCAAGTTACTGCTCTACCAAGACACTGCCCTACCAAGACACTGCCCTACCAAGTTACTGCCCTACCAAGACACTGCCTTACCAAGTTACTGCCCTACCAAGACACTGCCCTACCAAGTTACTGCCCTACCAAGTTACTGCCCTAACAAGACACTGCCCTACCAAGTTACTCCCCTACCAAGACACTGCCCTACCAAGTTACTGCCCTACCAACACACTGCCCTACCAAGACACTGCCCTACCAAAACACTGCTCTGCCAAGACACTGCCCTACCAAGTTACTGCTCTACCAAGACACTGCACTACCAAGTTACTGCTCTACCAAGACACTGCCCTACCAAGACACTGCCCTACTAAGTTACTGCCCTACCAAGACACTGCCTTACCAAGTTACTGCCCTACCAAGACACTGCCCTACCAAGACACTGCCCTACCAAGACACTGCTCTACCAAGACACTGCCCTACCAAGACACTGCCCTACCAAGTTACTGCCCTACCAAGACACTGCCCCTACCAAGTTACTGCCCTACCAAGACACTGCCCTACCAAGTTACTGCCCTACCAACACACTGCCCTACCAAGACACTGCCCTACCAAGACACTGCTCTGCCAAGACACTGCCCTACCAAGTTACTGCTCTACCAAGACACTGCCCTACCAAGACACTGCCCTACCAAGACACTGCCCTACCAAGACACTGCCCTACCAAGACACTGCCCTACCAAGTTACTGCCCTACCAAGACACTGCCCTACCAAGTTACTGCTCTACCAAGACACTGCCCTACCAAGTTACTGCTCTACCAAGACACTGCCCTACCAAGACACTGCCCTACCAAGTTACTGCTCTACCAAGACACTGCCCTACCAAGTTACTGCTCTACCAAGACACTGCCCTACCAAGACACTGCCCTACCAAGTTAATGCCTTACCAAGACACTGCCCTACCAAGTTACTGCTCTACCAAGACACTGCCCTACCAAGACACTGCCCTACCAAGTTACTGCTCTACCAAGACACTGCCCTACCAAGACACTGCCCTACCAAGTTACTGCTCTACCAAGACACTGCCCTACCAAGACACTGCCCTACCAAGACACTGCTCTGCCAAGACACTGCCCTACCAAGTTACTGCTCTACCAAGACACTGCCCTACCAAGTTACTGCCCCACCAAGACACTGCCCTACCAAGACACTGCCATACCAAGACACTGCCCTACCAAGACACTGCCCTACCAAGTTACTGCCCTACCAAGACACTGCCCTACCAAGTTACTGCTCTACCAAGACACTGCCCTACCAAGTTACTGCTCTACCAAGACACTGCCCTACCAAGACACTGCCCTACCAAGTTACTGCTCTACCAAGACACTGCCCTACCAAGTTACTGCTCTACCAAGACACTGCCCTACCAAGACACTGCCCTACCAAGTTACTGCTCTACCAAGACACTGCCCTACCAAGTTACTGCCCTACCAAGACACTGCCCTACCAAGACACTGCCCTACCAAGACACTGCCCTACCAAGTTACTGCCCTACCAAGACACTGCCTTACCAAGTTACTGCCCTACCAAGACACTGCCCTACCAAGTTACTGCCCTACAAGACACTGCCCCTACCAAGTTACTGCCCTACCAAGACACTGTCCTACCAAGTTACTGCTCTACCAAGACACTGCCCTACCAAGTTACTGCTCTACCAAGACACTGCCCTACCAAGTTACTGCCCTACCAAGACACTGCCCTACCAAGTTACTGCTCTACCAAGACACTGCCCTACCAAGTTACTGCCCTACCAAGACACTGCCCTACCAAGTTACTGCTCTACCAAGACACTGCCCTACCAAGTTACTGCTCTACCAAGACACTGCCCTACCAAGTTACTGCTCTACCAAGTTACTGCTCTACCAAGTTACTGCTCTACCAAGACACTGCCCTACCAACACACTGCTCTACCAAGACACTGCTCTGCCAAGACACTGCCCTACCAAGTTACTGCTCTACCAAGACACTGCCCTACCAAGACACTGCCCTACCAAGTTACTGCTCTACCAAGACACTGCCCTACCAAGTTACTGCCCTACCAAAACACTGCCCTACCAAGACACTGCCCTACCAAGACACTGCCCTACCAAGTTACTGCCCTACCAAGACACTGCCTTACCAAGTTACTGCCCTACCAAGTTACTGCTCTACCAAGACACTGCTCTACCAAGACACTGCCCAACAAGACACTGCTCTACCAAGACACTGCCCTACCAAGACACTGCTCTACCAAGACACTGCTCTACCAAGACACTGCTCTACCAAGACACTGCTCTGCCAAGACACTGCTCTACCAAGACACTGCCCTACCATGACACTGCTCTACCAAGACACTGCTCTGCCAAGACACTGCTCTACCAAGACACTGCCCTACCAAGACACTGCTCTGCCAAGACACTGCCCTACCAAGACACTTCTCTACCAACACACTTCTCTACCAAGACACTGCTCTACCAAGACACTGCTCTACCAAGACAGTTGACATAATACATTCACAATGCATACTATATATCATATTGTCTACATATTCAAAATATTTTATATATTTTATATATTCTATACAGTATATTCTACAGATTCTATACATTCTAGAAATTCTATATATTCTACAGATTCTACAGATTCTATAGATTCCCCATATTCTACAGATTCTATACATTCTACACATTCTATATATTCTACAGATTCTACATATACTACAGATTCTATATATTCTGCAGATTCTATATATTCTAAATATTCTACAGATTCTATATATTCTACATATTCTATACATTCTACAGATTCTACATTTTCAACATATTCTACATATTCTATAGATTCTACACATTTTAAAGATTCTACATACTTTATGGATTCTACATATCCTATAGATTGTACATATAGCACAGATTCTACAGATTCTATATATTCTACATATTCAATAGATTCTACATATTCTGTGGATTGTACATGTTCTATAGATTCTACATATTGTAAAGATTCTACATATTTTATAGATTCTACACTTTCTTCAAATTCTATAGATTCGACATATTCTAAATATTCAAAAGATTCTACAGATGTTTTATAGATTCTACATATTCTAAAGATTCTACATATTTTATAGATTCTACATATTCTATGGATTCTACATATTCTATATATTGTTAATATTGTACATATTCTATATATTCTACATATACTATATAATATATATTCTAAATATTCTACATATTCTACATATTCTATATATTGTACATATTCTAAATAATCTACATATTCTACAGATTCTACATATTCTACAGATTCTACATATTCTATACATTCTACAGATTCTACAGATTCTACATTTTCTAAATATTCTATATATTCTACATATTATATATATTCCAGATATTCTAAAAAATGTAAATATTGTACATATTTTAGATATTCCACATATTCAATAGATTCTACATATTCTGTGGATTGTACATGTTCTATAGATTCTACATATTCTAAAGATTCTACATATTTTATAGATTCTACATATTCTACATATTTTTTAGATTCTACACTTTCTTCAAATTCTATAGATTCGACATATTCTAAATATTCTAAAGATTCTACATATGTTTTATAGATTCTACATATTCTAAAGATTCTACATATTCTACAGATTCTACATATTCTATGGATTCTACATATTCTATATATTGTTAGTATTGTACATATTCTATATATTCTACATATACTATATAATATATATTCTAAATGTTCTACATATTCTACATATTCTATATATTGTACATATTCTAAATAATCGACATATTCTACAGATTCTACATATTCTACAGATGCTACAGATTCTACATTTTCTAAATATTATATATATTCTACATATTATATATATTCCAGATATTCAAAAAAATATAAATATTGTACATATTTTATATATTCCACATATTCTATATATTGTACATATTCTAAATAATCTTCATATTCTACAGATTCTACAGATTCTATATATTCTATATATTCTACAGATTCTACAGATTCTACAGATTCTATATATTCTATATATTCTACAGATTCTACAGATTCTACAGATTCTATATATTCTATTTATTCTACAGATTCTATATATTCTATATATTCTACAGATTCTATATATTCTATAGATTCTACATATTCTACATATTCTATAGATTCTATATATTCTATAGATTCTACAGGTTCTATATATTCTATATATTCTATAGATTCTATATATTCTATAGATTCAACATATTCTATATATTCTATATATTCAACATATTCTATATATTCTATATATTCAACATATTCTATATATTCTATATATTCAACAGATTCTATATATTCTATAGATTCTACATATTCCACCACAAGCAACCAGTTATTACTATGCATACTACTTTTTTACTACTTACTTGAAATATTTGGGATTTGACGTTTGATTATTATTGATATTTGTACTGCACTGTTGAGGAAAGCTTGCCAGTAAGCATTTCACTGCACTGTTAATACCTGCTGTAACCTGTGTATGTGACTAATAAACTTTGATTTGATTTGGCAAACACACACTGAGCAAAACACATGAGAAACACTGATGTGACAGGGTCGTAAATTCACCTGTGGTCAACTAAACACCTTCACAAATAACCAGACAAGACATGTTGTCAAGGTCTAGGAAATCAAAACAATAAGGTCTAGCAAGTGTCTTCACTGACATTTTCAACCTCTCCCTGTCCGAGTCTGTAATCCCAACATGTTTTAAGGATAACACCATAGTCCCTGTGCCCAAGAACACTAAGGTAACCTGCCTAAATGACTACAGACCTGTTGCACTCACGTCTGTAGCCATGAAGTGCTTTGAAAGGCTGGTCACGGCTCACATCAACACCATCATCCCAGAAACCCTAGACCCACTCCAATTTGTATACCGCCCCAACAGATCCACTGATGATGCGATCTCTATTGCATTCCACACTGCCCTTTCCCACCTGGACAAAAGGAACACCTATGCAAGAATGCTATTCATTGACTACAGCTCAGCGTTCAACACCATAGTGCCTTCAAAGCTCATCAATAAGCTAAAGACCCTGGGACTAAACACCTCCCTCTGCAACTGGATCCTGGACTTCCTGACGGGCCGCCCCCAGGTGGTAAGGGTAGCTACAGCTCAGCATTCAATGAGGTAATAACACATCCGCCTCGCTGATCCTCAACACAAGGGTCCCTCAGGGGGGTGTGCTCAGTCCCCTCCTGTACTCCCTGTTCACTCATGACTGCACGGCCAGGCACGACTCCAACACCATCATTAAATTTGCCGATGACACAACAGTGGTAGGCCTGATCACCGACAACAACGAGACGGCCATAGGGAGGAGGTCAGAGACCTGGTCGTGTGGTGCCAGGACAACAACCTCTCACTCAACGTGATCAAGACAAAGGAGATGTTTGTGGCCTACAGGAAAAAGAAGACAGAGCACGTCCCCATTCTCATCGACAGGGCTGCTGCAGTGCAGCAGGTTGAGAGCTTCAAGTTCCTTGGTGTCCACATCACCAACAAACTAACATGGTCCAAGCACACCATGACAGTCGTGAAGAGAGCACAAACCTATTCTCCCTCAGGAGACTGAAAAGATTTGGCATGGGTCCTCAGATCCTCAAAAGGTTCTACAGCTGCACCATCGAGAGCATCCTGACTGGTTGCATCACCACCTGGTATGGCAACTGTTCGGCCTCCGACCACAAGGCACTACAGAGGGTAGTGCGAACGGCCCAGTACATCACTGGGGCCAAGCTTTCTGCCTTCTAGGACCTCTATACCAGGCGGTGTCAAAGACTCCAGCCACCCTAGTCATAGACTGTTCTCTCTGCTACCGCACGGCAAGCAGTACTGGAGTGCCAAGTCTAGGTCCAAGAGGCTTCTAAACAGCTTCTACCTCCAAGCCATAAGACTCCTGAACATCTAGTCAAATGGCTACCCAGACTATTTGTATTGCCCCCCCCCCCCTCTCCACACCACTGCCACTCTCTGTTATCATCTATGCATAGTCACTTTAATAACTCTACCTACATGTACATACTACCTCAACTAACCGGTGCCCCCGCTCATTGACTCTGTACCGGCACCCACCTGTATATATTGTTATTTTTTACTGCTCCTTAATTACTTGTTACTTTTATCTCTTATTCTTATCCGTATTTTTTGGTGGGGGGAAACTGCACTGTTGGTTAAGGGCTCGTAAGTAAGCATTTCACTGTTAGGTCTACACCTGTTGTATTCTGCGCATGTGACTAATACATATATATATATTTTTGGGGGGGATGAAGGAAAGAACAATGTGATTGGTGACTGTTGAACTGCTATAACTACATCAGTGTTTACAGAGATATAGATGCTCTGCTCACAGGATTAGGGATCATCAGTGTTTACAGAGATATAGATGCTCTGCTCACAGGATTAGGGATCATCAGTGTTTACAGAGATATAGATGCTCTGCTCACAGGATTAGGGACCATCAGTGTTTACAGAGATATAGATGCTCTGCTCACAGGATTAGGGCCCATCGGTGTTTACAGAGATATAGATGCTCTGCTCACAGGATTAGGGATCATCGGTGTTTACAGAGATATAGATGCTCTGCTCACAGGATTAGGGCCCATCGGTGTTTACAGAGATATAGATGCTCTGCTCACAGGATTAGGGACCATCAGTGTTTACAGAGATATAGATGCTCTGCTCACAGGATTAGGGATCATCAGTGTTTACAGAGATATAGATGCTCTGCTCACAGGATTAGGGACCATCGGTGTTTATAGAGATATAGATGCTTTGCTCACAAGATTAGGGACCATCGGTGTTTATAGAGATATAGATGCTTTGCTCACAAGATTAGGGACCATCGGTGTTTACAGAGATATAGATGCTTTGCTCACAAGATTAGGGACCATCGGTGTTTACAGAGATATAGATGCTTTGCTCACAAGATTAGGGATCATCGGTGTTTACAGAGATATAGATGCTTTGCTCACAAGATTAGGGATCATCAGTGTTTACAGAGATATAGATGCTTTGCTCACAAGATTAGGGATCATCGGTGTTTACAGAGATATAGATGCTCTGCTCACAAGATTAGGGACCATCGGTGTTTACAGAGATATAGATGCTCTGCTCACAGGATTAGGGACCATCGGTGTTTACAGAGATATAGATGCTCTGCTCACAAGATTAGGGACCATCGGTGTTTACAGAGATATAGATGCTTTGCTCACAAGATTAGGGATCATCGGTGTTTACAGAGATATAGATGCTTTGCTCACAGGATTAGGGACCATCGGTGTTTACAGAGATATAGATGCTTTGCTCACAGGATTAGGGACCATCGGTGTTTACAGAGATATAGATGCTTTGCTCACAAGATTAGGGATCATCGGTGTTTACAGAGATATAGATGCTTTGCTCACAAGATTAGGGACCATCGGTGTTTACAGAGATATAGATGCTCTGCTCACAGGATTAGGGACCATCGGTGTTTACAGAGATATAGATGCTTTGCTCACAAGATTAGGGACCATCGGTGTTTATAGAGATATAGATGCTTTGCTCACAAGATTAGGGACCATCGGTGTTTACAGAGATATAGATGCTTTGCTCACAAGATTAGGGCCCATCAGTGTTTATAGAGATATAGATGCTCTGCTCACAAGATTAGGGCCCATCGGTGTTTATAGAGATATATAGATGCTCTGCTCACAGGATTAGGGATCATCGGGTGTGATCTGTGATTGTCCGACACATCTTCTAGAGAGTCCTGGACGAGGTGAGGTCGCCCAGTGAGAGACCCAGAGTTCAAATAAGTGATCTCTTGTGAATCCAAGTTCTGCTTCCCAAATGGCCCTCTAACTCCCTATGAAGTGCACTACTTTTGACCAGGGCCCCATAGGGTAAAGTAGTGCACTATAATAGCGAAAGAGGTCCATTTGGGAAGTAGACCACCAGATGGTCTAACAGCTTCTTGGTATTCATACAGCGTCTCAGAGGAGGATCTGAGATCAGTTTAGGTTTTTATATAATAATGGATAACATTATATGGACAAGGGGGGGGGGGGACCTGATCCAAGATCATCACTCCTACTCTGAGATGATTTGTGGATATGGGCCCATGATCGTGATGTTAGGAGGAGAGTAGACCACTCCAAACTAAACCACAGCTCTGGGAGATTTCAAAGCAGCTATTTCAGCCCGGGCATACGTCTGTTAGTACATGAAGCACGCCCTGCACATGGTTTCCAACACTCTGCTGTCTCACGGCCAAATGTATTATGTTTGCTACGTCAGAGGAGACAAGAGTTGGCTGTCACACATGAACAGGATGACAAGCTGAATTAGAAGCAGATGAGCAGTGACTATTGAATTCTTCACTTCTTCTGAAAAATATATGTGAATCTGTATGAAATGGTATGGTATGTTTCTCTGTATGAAATGGTATGGTATGTGTATCTGTATGGAATGGAATGGTATGTGTATCTGTATGGTATGGAATGGTATGTGTATCTGTATGGAATGGAATGTGAATCTGTATGGAATGGAATGGTATGTCTATCTATATGGAATGGAATGGAATGTGTATCTGTACGGAATGGTATGTGTATCTGTATGGTATGGAATGGAATGTGTATCTGTATGGAATGGAATGGTATGTGTATCTATATGGAATGGAATGGAATGTGTATCTGTATGGAATGGAATGTGTATCTGTATGGAATGGTATGTGTATCTGTATGGAATGGAATGGAATGTGTATCTGTATGGAATGGAATGGAATGTGTATCTGTATGGAATGGAATGGAATGTGTATCTGTATGGAATGGAATGTGTATCTGTATGGAATGGTATGTGTATCTGTAAGGAATGGAATGTGTATCTGTATGGAATGGTATGTGTATCTGTATGGAATGGTATGTGTATCTGTATGGAATGGAATGGAATGTGTATCTGTATGGAATGGAATGGAATGTGTATCTGTATGGAATGGAATGGTATGTGTATCTGTATGGAATGGTATGTGTATCTGTATGGAATGGTATGTGTATCTGTATGGAATGGAATGTGTATCTGTATGGAATGGAATGTGTATCTGTATGGAATGGAATGTGTATCTGTAAGGAATGGAATGTGTATCTGTATAGAATAGAATGTGTATCTGTATGGAATAGAATGTGTATCTGTACGGAATGGAATGGAATGGAATGTGTATCTGTATGGAATGGAATGTGTATCTGTATGGTATGGAATGGTATGTGTATCTGTATGGAATGGAATGGAATGTGTATCTGTATGGAATGGAATGGAATGTGTATCTGTATGGAATGGAATGGAATGTGTATCTGTATGGAATGGTATGTGTATCTGTATGGAATGGAATGGTATGTGTATCTGTATGGAATGGAATGGTATGTGTATCTGTATGGAATGGAATCTGTATGGAATGGAATGGTATCTGTATGGAATAGAATGTGTATCTGTATGGAATGGTATGTGTATCTGTATGGAATGGAATGTGTATCTGTATGGAATGGAATGGTATGTGTATCTGTATGGAATGGAATGGAATGTGTATCTGTATGGAATGGAATGGAATGTGTATCTGTATGGAATGGAATGGAATGGTATGTGTATCTGTATGGAATGGTATCTGTATGGAATGGAATGGTATCTGTATGGAATGGAATGGTATCTGTATGGAATGGAATGGTATCTGTATGGAATGGAATGGAATGTGTATCTGTATGGAATGGAATGGAATGTGTATCTGTATGGAATGGAATGTGTATCTGTATGGAATGGAATGGAATGGAATGTGTATCTGTATGGAATGGTATGTGTATCTGTATGGAATGGAATGGAATGTGTATCTGTATGGAATGGAATGTGTATCTGTATGGAATGGAATGGTATGTGTATCTGTATGTAATGGAATGTGTATCTGTATGGAATGGAATGGTATGTGTATCTGTATGGAATGGAATGGAATGTGTATCTGTATGGAATGGAATGGAATGTGTATCTGTATGGAATGGAATGGAATGTGTATCTGTATGGAATGGAATGTGTATCTGTATGGAATGGAATGTGTATCTGTATGGAATGGAATGGAATGTGTATCTGTATGGAATGGAATGGAATGTGTATCTGTATGAAATAGAATGTGTATCTGTATGGAATAGTATTTGTATCTGTATGGAATGGAATGGTATGGGTATCTGTATGGAATGGAATGGAATGTGTATCTGTATGGAATGGAATGGTATGTGTATCTGTATGGAATGGAATGTGTATCTGTATGGAATGGTTTGTGTATCTGTATGGAATGGTATGTTTATCTGTATGGAATGGTTTGTGTATCTGTATGGAATGGTATGATTATCTGTATGGAATGGTTTGTGTATCTGTATGAAATAGAATGTGTATCTGTATGGAATCTCTCTGTCTCTCTCTCTCTACCTGTCTCTCTCTCTCTATCTGTCTCTCTCTCTACCTGTCTCTCTCTCTACCTGTCTCTCTCTCTACCTGTCTCTCTCTCTACCTGTCTCTCTCTCTCTCTACCTGTCTCTCTCTCTACCTGTCTCTCTCTACCAGCCTCTCTCTCTCTCTGGGGATCAACATCCGTCCTACTCTAACAGGAACAGAGAGACACATAAATCATATCCTGTGAGATCCAAAAACCACATACTGATATGATTAATAAAGCTCAGTCCATTTATCCCAGGCAAGCTTTATCAAATTGATTGAAACATTTTATCCTCTGTACGATACGAGTCTAATAGCTAACAAGCCTGCAGCTTACCCACCGGTGGGTCTGACCAATTAGTACGGTATTTACAGTACACAGGAAGGCAGCACCTGTGTTGCCCTTCCTATGACCCAGAGCTGACAAACCAACATTTACCGTGGGGAAAGGAAACACCAGCATAAAGTGTGTTAATAGGGCGTTGGGCCACCAGCAGCCAGAACAGCTTCAATCCACCTTGACATAGATTCTACAGGTGTCTGGAACTCTATTGTGACGTCATTCTTCCATGAGAAATTCCATCATTTAGTGTTCTGTTGATGACGGTGGGACAACGCCGTCTCAGGCACCGGCTCCAGAATCTCCCATACAGGTTAATACGGGTTCATACGGGTTCATCCGGGTTCAGATCTGGTGATTGAGACGGCCATGGCATATGGCTAACATCGTTTTGATGCTCATCAAATCATTCAGTGACCACCAGTACCCTGTGGATGGGAGAATTTCCATCCTATTGGGGCATAGTGTGGCTCAGTTGGTAGAGCGTGGTGTTTGCAACGCCAGGGTCGTGGGTTCGATTCCCACGGGGGACCAGTATGGGACATTTTTTTTATGAAATGTATGCATTCACTACTGTAAGTCGCTCTGGATAAGAGTGTCTGCTAAATGACTAAAATGTAGCCATGGTAGCCAAAATAATGGCCTGCCCAGCATTTTAATACATGACCCTAAGCGTGATGGGATGTTAATCGCTTAATGAAGTCAGGAACCACACCTGTGTGGAAGCACCTGCTTTCAATATACTTTTGTATCCCTCATTTACTCAAATGTTTCTGTTCTGTTGGTAGTTACCTGTACACACACTACCTGTATCCCAAATGGCACCATTCTCCCTATATAGTGCACTACTTTGTACCAGAGCCAACCCAAGCCCTATGGGCCCTGGTTAAAAATAGTGCACTAGATATACATGTAGTATCTTAATTTGCAGCAACAGGAAATGTAAATTATTATGTGGATTATAAATAATGGATATTGATACTTTTTTGTCGCAAGGTCAAATTCAAGTCTGAAATTTCAAAGCGGAAACTTACAATCTTCAGAAGCCTTTTTTCTTCTGCAACAGTGTGATCAAATTAAGACGGTACATCTGTTGGGAACAAGGTGCCATTTGGGACACGACACAGTACCTAGACCCAGCGGTGTTTGTTCAGCGCGGCATCAGACCTCATTAGGGTCAACCTGAGCTCTCACAGCAGGCTTAACGTCCACTAAAAACAAGCAGAGAGACAGGGAGGGAGGGAGAGGGAGGGAGAGGGAGGGAGAGGGAGGGAGAGAGAGAGAGAGAGAGAGAGAGAGGGAGAGAGAGAGAGAGAGAGAGACAGAGAGACAGAGAGACAGCGAGAGAGATACATTCCAAACGCCACACTCTTCCCTATATAGTGCACTACTTTTGACCAAAGACCTATTCCCTATGGGGGGCTCTGGTCAAAAGAAGTGCACTATATAGGGAATAGGGTGCCGTTTGGAACATAACCAGAGCACAAGCTAACAGGAAAAACAAACTGAAAAACAGAGTACATGCCATCCTGTCGAGCATGAATCAAATTGTTGCCTCCCAAATGGCATCCTATTCCCTACATGTTCCCTATGGGCCCTGGTCAAAAGTACCCTACATATTCCCTATGGGCCCTGGTCAAAAGTACCCTACATGTTCCCTATGGGCCCTGGTCAAAAGTACCCTACATATTCCCTATGGGCCCTGGTCAAAAGTACCCTACATATTCCCTATGGGCCCTGGTCAAAAGTACCCTACATATTCCCTATAGGCCCCGGTCAAATTGAGGATTAGACATAATCTATGAAAAAGAGAGGATGTATTTATTTTGTACAGATTTATAAATCCAGTCAGAATTGCAGAATTTAGACTAACTAAAAAAATTATAATTTAGTGTAAATAACAACAACACCAAAAATGCACCCATTATAATCCCTCCTTTGAGATGCTTGATATGGTCCCCAGTCTTGTGTCTTGGATACCTTGTAAATATAGGCCCAGAAGTACGCAGCCAATCAAGAGGATGGGGGAAGTGAGGGTGAATAAATCGAGCTACCAATATATTTTCGGCCCTCCGTGGAACGAGTTTGACACGTGGTGTAGAGAAACATCTAAACCGCTGTGAAATATCCTTTCAATAAACCACAATTATTTATATTTTCAGTTGTTGGAAGCTGGTGTACAAAACTGAAATTAAAAGACGCAAAAACAAAACTTAAGAACGGGAAGCGTAGATATAGCGCACGTAGAACAGATCTACCGCTTTTTTAGACTCGCTTTCAATGAGAATGACAGATCTATAACTACATTTCTATGTGAATTTGGTTCGGGTCATCCAAAAAGTAACATATTGCAGCTTTAAATGCAGTTCAAATGTCGTATGACTGAAATACTACGCAGATTGTCAACATATGAAGTGTAAAAAAATATGTTTTTGTTTGTATGATTAAATGCTGATCAAATGTCCCACGAAGGAAATTTAAATGTGTCTACATCCCCTTCAAATGTGAATTGCCATTAAATCTGTAGAGAAACATTATGGGGATGAATTCCAATCTGCTTTTAGGAGCTACACATTTGCATGCTGAGAATGGTAATATTAGGTAAAAAGTTAAATATGTAACATTTTCAAAATGTTCTTGAAATATTTGGAGGACGTCCAAGACAAGATAAAATGTATATTGCGTGAACATCAATGTAATATTATGTTAAACGTAAAACAGATATGCTATGAACATCATAAAAACGTACTTATTTGGAAATTGTGGAACATTGTGCAACATTGTGGGAATGTTCTGTGTAATCTATGTGAATATCACAACAATAATCTTGCAACATCCCAGGCAACTCCCAAAATGAAAAAAAAATTCTGGGAACCTTTAAAGATTCTGGTGTTCTGCCAACATTCTTGCAATATTATAGGAATGTCCTTTGTAACCTTAACTTAAACATTGTATGACTGAGTATATTTTGTGTTTTGGGAACTTATTTCTTGTAATGTACCCACACTGTTCCCACAACCTAATTAAATGCTTGAGGAACCGATTAAATAACTGAAAATACTGTTCTGTCAACATTATTGGAACATCAAAGGAATGTTTTGTGCACCCTGATACAAACATGATCTGAATGTCAGCACAATAGGACAGTTTCAGTGTTTTGGGAACCTATCTATTGTAATATCCCCATAATGTTCCCACAACCTAATGAAACATTCTGGGAACATTTAAAGAACAGATTAAATGTGTTCTAGGAATGTTCTAGCAACATCAGCTGAATGTTTTTTTGCACCCTAAAAGAAACATTGCAGAATCCATCCGCCCAACTAGACAGTTTTTGTGTTTTGGGAACATATCTATTGTAATATCCCCACAATATTCCCACAACCTAATGAACCGTTCTGAGAACATTTAAAGAACAGATTAAATGTGTTCTAGGAATGTTCTAGCAACATCTTCAAGTGTTTTATACAAACATTGTATAATCACCAGCCCGGCTGGACAGTTTTTTTTGTGGTATGAGAACATTTTTAACGTGAGACTTAATGAACGTTCTGGGAACTTTCACAGAACCAATTTTGGTTTGCTGGGAAGTCATAAAGTGTCTTCATGCAAATAAGCAAAGCGTTTATTATGGTTGTTGATTAGCTAGCTAGAGAACAAGACGCTACATCACTGCAGAAGGCATGGGGATAAACACAACATTGGATTCAAGTCTGGTCAGGCTCTTTCTTATTCTCGCTGCCAGGCGGTTTCTTGGCAACTCCTTATGGAATTGCCATGCAATTACATTTTGGCTTGACAATGAGGATGGAGTAGGTAAAAGCACAAATATATCTGGGACCAGGCTAGGTGAGATCAGATCTGGGACCAGGCTAGGTGAGATCAGATCTGGGACCAGGCTAGGTGAGATCAGATCTGGGACCAGGCTAGGTGAGATCAGATCTGGGACCAGGTGAGATCAGATCTGGGACCAGGCTAGGTGAGATCAGATCTGGGACCAGGCTAGGTGAGATCAGATCTGGGACCAGGCTAGGTGAGATCAGATCTGGGACCAGGCTAGGTGAGATCAGATCTGGGACCAGGCTAGGTGAGATCAGATCTGGGACCAGGCTAGTGAGATCAGATCTGGGACCAGGCTAGGTGAGATCAGATCTGGGACCAGGCTAGTGAGATCAGATCTGGGACCAGGCTAGTGAGATCAGATCTGGGACCAGGTGAGATCAGATCAGGGACCAGACTAGGTGAGATCAGATCTGGGACCAGGCTAGGTGAGATCAGATCTGGGACCAGGCTAGGTGAGATCAGATCTGGGACCAGGCTAGGTGAGATCAGATCTGGCACCAGGCTAGGTGAGATCAGATCTGGGACCAGGCTAGGTGAGATAAGATCTGGGACCAGGCTAGTGAGATCTGGGACCAGGCTAGGTGAGATCAGATCTGGGACCAGGCTAGGTGAGATCAGATCTGGGACCAGGCTAGGTGAGATCAGATCTGGGACCAGGCTAGGTGAGATCAGATCTGGCACCAGGGCTAGAGAGATCAGATCTGGGACCAGACTAGGTGAGATCAGATCTGTGACCAGGCTAGTGAGATCAGATCTGGGACCAGGCTAGGTGAGATCAGATCTGGCACCAGGGCTAGAGAGATCAGATCTGGGACCAGACTAGGTGAGATCAGATCTGGGACCAGGCTAGGTGAGATCAGATCTGGGACCAGGCTAGGTGAGATCAGATCTGGGACCAGGCTAGGTGAGATCAGATCTGGGACCAGGCTAGGTGAGATCAGATCTGGCACCAGGCTAGGTGAGATCAGATCTGGGACCAGGCTAGGTGAGATAAGATCTGGGACCAGGCTAGTGAGATCTGGGACCAGGCTAGGTGAGATCAGATCTGGGACCAGGCTAGGTGAGATCAGATCTGGGACCAGGCTAGGTGAGATCAGATCTGGGACCAGGCTAGGTGAGATCAGATCTGGCACCAGGGCTAGAGAGATCAGATCTGGGACCAGACTAGGTGAGATCAGATCTGTGACCAGGCTAGTGAGATCAGATCTGGGACCAGGCTAGGTGAGATCAGATCTGGCACCAGGGCTAGAGAGATCAGATCTGGGACCAGACTAGGTGAGATCAGATCTGGGACCAGGCTAGGTGAGATCAGATCTGGGACCAGACTAGGTGAGATCAGATCTGGGACCAGGCTAGGTGAGATCAGATCTGGGACCAGACTAGGTGAGATCAGATCTGGGACCAGACTAGGTGAGATCAGATCTGGGACCAGGCTCGGTGAGATCAGATCTGACACCAGGCTAGGTGAGATCAGATCTGGGACCAGACTTGCTCTCTCTGTCACAAACCCTCAATCTCCATTTGCTGAGACAATATGAATGGGGCCTATACTGTCCTGTTGTTAATGTACTTTAATTAAGCATTGAAACTAATACATAACTTATATATTATTCAAAAGTTCAATAAATTGAGTGACCTAGCCTCAATCATAACAACCATTACACTGGAAAAAGCAACAACTGGATGATAACATCATATATATATATATATATTTTTAATTACTTACTATTATTATTATTTTCCTTTTTTCACACCAATGTCCTGATATCCATATATGATATGGTATCTAATTGGTAGTTACAGTCTTGTCTCATCGCTGCAACTCCCGTACGGACTGGGGAGAGGCGAAGGTCGAGAGCCGTGCGTCCTCCGAAACACGACCCAACCGAGCCGCACTGCTTCCTGACACACTGCTCGATTAACCCGGAAACCAGCCGCACCAATGTGTCAGAGAAAACACCGTCGAGCTGGAGACCGATGTCAGCATGCAGGCGCCAGGCCCACCATAAGGAGTCGCTAGAGCACGTTGGGACAAGAAAATCCTGGCCGGCCAAACCCTCCCGTAACCCGTACGACACTGGGCCAATTGTGCGCCGCCATCGTGGGTCTCCCGGTCACGGCCGGCTGTGACACAGCCTGGGATCGAACCCGGGGCTGTAGTGACGCCTCAAGCACTGCGATGCAGTGGGCAACAACGTCTCTGAGACATCTGCGTTTCTGTGGAAACTTTTAGAACACAGTGGAGTAAGTAAGTAAATTAGTTGTTTTTCCATCTACGTAACATTGCAAAAATTAGAAACTTTCTGTCCAAAAATGATGCAGAAAAATTAATCCATGCCTTTGTTACTTCTAGGTTGGACTACTGCAATGCTCTACTTTCCGGCTACCCGGATAAAGCACTAAATAAACTTCAGTTAGTGCTAAATACGGCTGCTAGAATCCTGACTAGAACCAAAAAATGTGATCATATTACTCCAGTGCTAGCCTCCCTACACTGGCTTCCTGTTAAGGCAAGGGCTGATTTCAAGGTTTTACTGCTAACCTACAAAGCATTACATGGGCTTGCTCCTACCTATCTTTCCGATTTGGTCCTGCCGTACATACCTACACGTACGCTACGGTCACAAGACGCAGGCCTCCTAATTGTCCCTAGAATTTCTAAGCAAACAGCTGGAGGCAGGGCTTTCTCCTATAGAGCTCCATTTTTATGGAATAGTCTGCCTACCCATGTGAGAGATGCAGACTCGGTCTCAACCTTTAAGTCTTTACTGAAGACTCATCTCTTCAGTGGGTCCTATGATTGAGTGTAGTCTGGCCCAGGAGTGTGAAGGTTAACGGAAAGGCTCTGGAGCAACGAACCGGCCTTGCTGTCTCTGCCTGGTCGGTTCCCCTCTCTCCACTGGGATTCTCTGCCTCTAACCCTATTACAGGGGCTGAGTCACTGGCTTACTGGTGCTCTTCCATGCCGTCCCTAGGAGGGGTGCGTCACTTGAGTGGGTTGAGTCACTGACGTGATCTTCCTGTCTGGGTTGGCGCCCCCCCTTGGATTGTGCCGTGGGGGAGATCTTTGTGGGCTATACTCGGCCTTGTCTCAGGATGGTAAGTTGGTGGTTGAAAATATCCCTCTAGTGGTGTGGGGGCTGTGCTTTGGCAAAGTGGGTGGGGTTATATCCTTCCTGTTTGGCCCTGTCCGGGGGTATCGTCGGATGGGGCCACAGTGTCTCCTGACCCCTCCTGTCTCAGCCTCCAGTATTTATGCTGCAGTAGTTTATGTCTCGGGGGGCTAGGGTCAGTCTGTTACATCTGGAGTATTTCTCCTGTCTTATCCGGTGTCCTGGGTGAATTTAAGTATGCTCTCTCTAATTCTCTCTTTCTCTCTTTCTTTCTTTCTCTCTCTCTGAGGACCTGAGCCCTAGGACCATGCCTTAGGACTACCTGACATGATGACTCCTTGCTGTACCCAGTCCACCTGGCCGTGCTGCTGCTCCAGTTTCAACTGTTATGGAACCCTGACATGTTCACCGGACGTGCTACCTGTCCCAGACCTGCTGTTTTCAACTCTCCAGAGACAGCAGGAGCGGTAGAGATACTCTCAAAGATCGGCTATGAAAAGCCAACTGACATTTACTCTTGAGGTTCTAACTTGTTGCACCCTCGACAACTACTATGATTATTATTATTTGATCATGCTGGTCATTTATGAAAATTTGAACATCTTGGCCATGTTCTGTTATAATCTCCACCCGGCACAGCCAGAAGAGGACTGGCCACCCCTCATAGCCTGGTTCCTCTCTAGGTTTCTTCCTAGGTTTTGGCCTTTCTAGGGAGTTTTTCCTAGCCACCGTGCTTCTACGCCTGCATTGCTTGCTGTTTGGGGTTTTAGGCTGGGTTTCTGTACAGCACTTTGAGACATCAGCTGATGTAAGAAGGGCTTTATAAATACATTTGATTTGATTTTGATTTGATTTGAGTTGCTGTAACCTCTGCCAGCAGAGGACAACACTAAGAGCTGTTCCCAGACCTGCCAACAGATACGTAAAATATTAGCGTGACTCCAACGCGCGGCATCAGAACATATCAGGGTCAGCCTGAGCCCTCACAGCCTCTCACAGCAGACTTATCAACCAAGGTTAACAGGTAAAACGAGATCAGATTTATCAACCGAGGTTAACAGGTAAAACGAGATCAGATTTATCAACCGAGGTTAACAGGTAAATTGAGATCAGATTTATCAACCGAGGTTAACAGGTAAAACGAGATCAGACTTATCAACCAAGGTTAACAGGTAAAACGAGATCAGACTTATCAACCAAGGTTAACAGGTAAAACGAGATCAGACTTATCAACCAAGGTTAACAGGTAAAACGAGATCAGACTTATCAACCAAGGTTAACAGGTAAAACGAGATCAGATTTATCAACCAAGGTTAACAGGTAAAACGAGATCAGACTTATCAACCAAGGTTAACAGGTAAAACGAGATCAGACTTATCAACCAAGGTTAACAGGTAAAACGAGATCAGACTTATCAACCAAGGTTAACAGGTAAAACGAGATCAGACTTATCAACCCAGGTTAACAGGTAAAACGAGATCAGACTTATCAACCGAGGTTAACAGGTAAAACGAGATCAGACTTATCAACCAAGGTTAACAGGTAAAACGAGATCAGATTTATCAACCGAGGTTAACAGGTAAAACGAGATCAGATTTATCAACCGAGGTTAACAGGTAAAACGAGATCAGATTTATCAACCGAGGTTAACAGGTAAAACAAGATCAGATTTATCAACCAAGGTTAACAGGTAAAACGAGATCAGATTTATCAACCGAGGTTAACAGGTAAAACGAGATCAGATTTATCAACCAAGGTTAACAGGTAAAACGAGATCAGATTTATCAACCAAGGTTAACAGGTAAAACGAGATCAGATTTATCAACCGAGGTTAACAGGTAAAACAAGATCAGATTTATCAACCAAGGTTAACAGGTAAAACGAGCAGTGAGAGAAGTAGCAGTGCACTACTTTTGACCAGAGCCCAATGACATACACATGCGCACAAGTACGCACACATGAATGCGCACGGGCACACACACACACACACACACCACACGCTCTGTTGAATCACTCTACTAACAGCATGCATTGCCAGACAGACAGCTGCACATCAAAGGCATGTTTATAAGCATCAATAAAGTCTTGGAATTCAATTGTGCTTGACAATTGGTCCCACCAAATTATTTCAGGCTGCTCTTCTTTTGGTTTTACTACAGATATCAACTCTTTAGGAAACATCTTGATTGAAAAAAATCATAGCGCTATCGCTGCTGAACATTCTAAAGAAATTATCAAACAATCCAACAGAAATAAATCTCTGCTGCAGTTGAATAGTGAATGTAATGTATTCCTGTTGTTTCCTTGGTTCTTCCTCCAATATATCTCCATGAGTTATGGACACAGAACAATACCTGGAAAAAACCCTTCAACACATTTGTTTGATTATCTGTGAATGTCTTGCCATTTGTTTCTCCTTTAGGAAAATAACACTAAAAGTGTGAGTTTTCAAACTTTAGCCATGATTAAAACTGTCAAAAATACAGGCCATAAATTGTCTTCAGTCAAACTTTAGCCATAATTAATCTGTCAAAATACAGACCATAAGTCGTCTACAGTCCGGATAAAACTATAACTCAAGCACAAAATTAATATATTTTGATTGAAAAAACAGGTACGCATTCAACAATAACTGCAGTCCTAAATTCATGTCTTGGGTTTGGGAGCCGAGAAGCAGGATCGAAAGTGTCTGTGTGTTTTTTGGACTACTTTACAGCGTCAGTCTCTCTGCCAGACGTGCCAGTGTTGTGTTCCCATGTTCCAACATGTTAAAACCATCCTGGAATCCAACGGTCACCTCAGTCTCTCTGCCAGACATGCCAGTGTTGTGTTCCCATGTTTCAACATGATAAAACCATCCTGGGATCCAACAGTCATCTCAGTTTTTCTGTAACTTTTGAGTGAAAAGTCCCTAGTGGACTAACCCGATATGACGGCTTGTTACACAATGAAAAGTCCCTAGCGGACTAACCCGATATGACGGCTTGTTACACAATGAAAAGTCCCTAGCGGACTAACCCGGTATGACGGCTTGTTACACAATGAAAAGACCCTAGTGGACTAACCCGATATGACGGCTTGTTACACAATGAAAAGTCCCTAGCGGATTAACCCGATATGACGGCTTGTTACACAATGAAAAGTCCGTAGTGGACTAACCCGATATGACGGCTTGTTACACAATGAAAAGTCCCTAGTGGACTAACCCAATATGACGGCTTGTTACACAATGAAAAGACCCTAGCGGACTAACCCGATATGACGGCTTGTTACACAATGAAAAGTCCCTAATGGACTAACCCGATATGACGGCTTGTTACACAATGAAAAGTCCCTAGCGGACTAACCCGATATGACGGCTTGTTACACAATGAAAAGTCCCTAGCGGACTAACCCGATATGACGGCTTGTTACACAATGAAAAGACCCTAGTGGACTAACCCGATATGACGGCTTGTTACACAATGAAAAGTCCCTAGTGGATTAACCCGATATGACAGCTTGTTACACAATGAAAAGTCCGTAGTGGACTAACCCGATATGACGGCTTGTTACACAATGAAAAGTCCCTAGTGGACTAACCCAATATGACGGCTTGTTACACAATGAAAAGACCCTAGCGGACTAACCCGATATGACGGCTTGTTACACAATGAAAAGTCCCTAATGGACTAACCCGATATGACGGCTTGTTACACAATGAAAAGTCCCTAGCGGACTAACTCGATATGACGGCTTGTTACACAATGAATAGTCGCTAGTGGACTAACCCGATATGACGGCTTGTTACACAATGAAAAGACCCTAGCGGACTAACCCGATATGACGGCTTGTTACACAATAAAAAGTCCTTAGCGGACTAACCCGATATGACGGCTTGTTACACAATGAAAAGTCCCTAGCGGACTAACCCGATATGACGGCTTGTTACACAATGAAAAGTCCCTAGCGGACTAACACGATATGACGGCTTGTTACACAATGAAAAGACCCTAGTGGACTAACCCGATATGACGGCTTGTTACACAATGAAAAGTCCCTAGCGGATTAACCCGATATGACGGCTTGTTACACAATGAAAAGTCCCTAGCGGACTAACCCGATATGACGGCTTGTTACACAATGAAAAGACCCTAGGGGACTAACCCGATATGACGGCTTGTTACACAATGTAAATTCCCTAGCGGACTAACCCGATATGACGGCTTGTTACACAATGAAAAGTCCTTAGCGGACTAACCCGATATGACGGCTTGTTACACAATGAAAAGTCCCTAGCGGACTAACCTGATATGACGGCGTGTTACACAATGAAAGGGGTGGGGAAAGAAAGAGCAGAAGAGACAGAGAGTGGGATTTTTGGTCTGTTCCAACAAATTCCAACAGGTTAAAACCATCCTGGCATCCGATGGTCACCTCACAACCCTAAGTCACTTCTGAATTCGCCCTTTAAAGTTGAAATGCTAACCCTTCTACTTGTCTTGGACTATTTCTATGTTTCTTTTTACTGGAGAGTTAGTAAACCTTGACCCTGGTGTTATACGGCAACCATCTTGAATGCAACAAGGTAATAAACACTTAATGTCTTTGTAACAAAAAGCCCAGATTAAGAAATAACATAATGCCATTGATTAAATGGGAAAATTAAACGGTGGGGAGACGGTTCCGTCGGTATGCAGCTGCACCACATATGAATCAACATAATACATGACTGGAGTCATATGAATCAACATAATACATGACTGGAGCCATATGAATCAACATAATACATGACTGGAGCCATATGAATCAACATAATACATGACTGGAGTCATATGAATCAACATAACACATGACTGGAGTCATATGAATCAACATAATACACGACTGGAGCCATATGAATCAACATAATACATGACTGGAGCCATATGAGTCAACATAATACATGACTGGATCCATATGAATCAACATAATACACGACTGGAGTCATGTGAATCAACATAATACATGACTGGACTCATATGAGTCAACATAATACATGACTGGAGCCATATGAATCAACATAATACATGACTGGAGTCATATGAATCAACATAATACATGACTGGAGCCATTGTGTGGTCATTGTGGCTTGGAGCAGAGTGGTGACACAGATGCTCCACTGGACCACAGACTATTGGACTTGGTTCTGGTACTCGGAGCAGCATCTGCCTGGTCCAAACAGACCTGGGACCAGGTTGGCAAGGCAACACAAACAGATCTGGGACCATGTTGGCAAGACAACACAAACAGACCTGGGACCATGTTGGCAAGGCAACACAAACATATCTGGGACCAGGTTGGCAAGGCAACACAAACATATCTGGGACCATGTTGGCAAGACAACACAAACAGATCTGGGACCAGGTTGGCAAGACAACACAAACAGATCTGGGACCAGGTTGGCAAGACAACACAAACACACGTATACACATACACACACACACACACACACACACACACACACACACACACACACACACACACACACACACACACACAGATCTGGGATCAGAATAGATCATCTTGGCTCCTGTTGGACTATTAGGATGTGATCCATAACAACCAGGATGTCATCCATAACAATCAGGATGTCATCCATAACAACCAGGACATGATCCATAACAACCAGGACATGATCCATAACAACCAGGACATGATCCATAACAACCAGGACATGATCCATAACAACCAGGACATGATCCATAACAACCAGGACATCATCCATAACAACCAGGACGTGATCCATAACAACCAGGACATTATCCATAACAACCAGGACGTGATCCATAACAACCAGGACGTGATCCATAACAACCAGGACGTGATCCATAACAACCAGGACATTATCCATAACAACCAGGACGTGATCCATAACAACCAGGACATTATCCATAACAACCAGGACGTGATCCATAACAACCAGGACATGATCCACAACAACCAGGACGTGATCCATAACAACCAGGACGTGATCCATAACAACCAGGACATGATCCACAACAACCAGGACGTGATCCATAACAACCAGGACGTGATCCATAACAACCAGGACATTATCCATAACAACCAGGACATGATCCATAACTACCAGGATGTGATCCATAACAACCAGGACATGATCCAAAACAACCAGGACGTGATCCATAACAACCAGGACGTCATCAATAACAACCGGGACGTTATCCATAACAACCAGGACATGATCCATAGCAACCAGGACGTTATCCATAACAACCAGGACATGATCCATAGCAACCAGGACATGATCCATAACAACCAGGACATGATCCATAACAACCAGGACATGATCATAACAACCAGGACGTGATCCATAACAACCAGGACGTGATCCATAACAACCAGGACGTGATCCATAACAACCAGGACATGATCCATAACAACCAGGACGTGATCCATAACAACCAGGACGTCATCAATAACAACCAGGACGTGATCCATAACAACCAGGACGTGATCCATAACAACCAGGACATGATCCATAACAACCAGGACGTGATCCATAACAACCAAACACAATGTTTAATCTGCTAAGAGGACAGCTGTCTACGTGACTGCGTCCCAAATGGCACCCTATTCCCTATATAGTGCACTACTGTTGACCACGGTCCATAGGGCTCTGGTCCCCGCCGAGCCCTGACCAGAAGTAGTGCACTAACAGGGAATAGGGTGCCATTTGGGACTCATCCTGTGGCTTATCCTTTCAAGCATCATCTTTCCTGCCAGGGTTTCTCCTCAGAGGGGAAATAAAATCAGCTTTTTGAATTCAGTCAACTGGAGAAGGAGAGTCAGAGACGCTGTGTCTGTGTGTGTGTCTGTCAGTGTGTGTGTGTGTGTGTGTGTGTGTCTGTGTGTGTGTGTGTCTGTGTGTGTGTGTGTGTGTGTCTGTCAGTGTGTGTGTGTGTGTGTCTGTGTGTGTGTCTGTCTGTGTTTGTGTGTGTGTGTCTGTGTGTGTGTGTGTGTGTGTGTGTCTGTGTGTGTGTGTGTGTGTGTGTGTGTGTGTGTGTGTGTGTGTGTGTGTGTGTGTGTGTGTGTGTGTGTGTGTCTGTGTGTGTG
This sequence comes from Salmo trutta, assembly GCF_901001165.1. NCBI lineage: Eukaryota > Metazoa > Chordata > Actinopteri > Salmoniformes > Salmonidae > Salmo > Salmo trutta. The sequence continues at coordinate 1,765,012 of NW_021823319.1, read as the reverse complement.
TCTGTGTGTGTGTGTGTGTGTGTGTGTGTGTGTGTGTGTGTGTGTGTGGGTATATTCTTCATGAATCACCCTCTTTGGCTGACTTGTATTGGCCCTCTCCCTCATTGATGCTGTTGGGAGTTTTCAACGTTCCCTTTTTGTTCTTCTCATCCTTCTTGTTTCCATTCTTCACTGAGGAGAGAAAAACAAAAAATGTATTAGAAACTGGATATCCTCACTCAAAAGATAGATTTATACAGGATATCCTCACTCAAAAGATAGATTTATACAGGATATCCTCACTCAAAAAGTAGATTTAAACTGGATATCCTCACTTAAAAGACTAGATTTAAACTGGATATCCTCACTCAAAAACTAGATTTATACAGGATATCCTCACTCAAAAGATAGATTTATACAGGATATCCTCACTCAAAAAGTAGATTTAAACTGGATATCCTCACTTAAAAGACTAGATTTAAACTGGATATCCTCACTCAAAAACTAGATTTATACAGGATATCCTCACTCAAAAGATAGATTTATACAGGATATCCTCACTCAAAAGATAGATTTATACAGGATATCCTCACTCAAAAACTAGATTTAAACTGGATATCCTCAATCAAAAGCTAGATTTAAACTGGATATCCTCACTCAAAAGCTAGATTTAAACTGGATATCCTCACTCAAAAGCTAGATTTAAACAGGATATCCTAAATTTCTTTCACAGATCTTCAAGTACACAGCGGCCAACTTCAGAGTGAGAGGAGTGTCTAGTAATGCTGTATTATCTGACTACAGTTCCACTTATTCAACTGACTAAAAGTCGGTGTGTGTGTGTGTGTGTGTGTGTGTGTGTGTGTGTGTGTGTGTGTGTGTGTGTGTGTGTGTGTGTGTGTGTGTGTGTGTGTGTGTGTGTGTGTGTGTGTGTGTGTGTGTGTGTGTGTGTGGGTGTGTGTGAGTGTGTGAGGATAGGCCCCATTTGATAGAAAATCTTTCTCACATCTGAAAGCTCTCATCCAACTCTCACATAAACAGAGGACAGGTTAAAAGCTCTAATCCAACTCTCATATAAACAGAGGACAGGTTAAAAGCTCTAATCCAACTCTCATATAAACAGAGGACAGGTTAAAAGCTCTAATCCAACTCTCATATAAACAGAGGACAGGTTAAAAACTCTAATCCCACTCTCATATAAACAGAGGACAGGTTAAAAGCTCTAATCCAACTCTCACATAAACAGAGGACAGGTTAAAAGCTCTAATCCAACTCTCATATAAACAGAGGACAGGTTAAAAGCTCTAATCCAACTCTCACATAAACAGAGGACAGGATAAAAGCTCTAATCCAACTCTCATATAAACAGAGGACAGGTTAAAAGCTCTAATCCAACTCTCACATAAACAGAGGACAGGTTAAAAGCTCTAATCCATCTCTCATATAAACAGAGGACAGGTTAAAAGCTCTAATCCATCTCTCATATAAACAGAGGACAGGTTAAAAGCTCTTATCCCACTCTCATATAAACAGAGGACAGGTTAAAAGCTCTAATCCATCTCTCATATAAACAGAGGACAGGTTAAAAACTCTAATCCCACTCTCATATAAACAGAGGACAGGTTAAAAGCTCTAATCCAACTCTCACATAAACAGAGGACAGGTTAAAAGCTCTAATCCATCTCTCATATAAACAGAGGACAGGTTAAAAGCTCTAATCCAACTCTCACATAAACAGAGGACAGGATAAAAGCTCTAATCCAACTCTCATATAAACAGAGGACAGGTTAAAAGCTCTAATCCAACTCTCACATAAACAGAGGACAGGTTAAAAGCTCTAATCCATCTCTCATATAAACAGAGGACAGGTTAAAAGCTCTAATCCATCTCTCATATAAACAGAGGACAGGTTAAAAGCTCTAATCCAACTCTCACATAAACAGAGGACAGGTTAAAAGCTCTAATCCATCTCTCATATAAACAGAGGACAGGTTAAAAGCTCTTATCCAACTCTCATATAAACAGAGGACAGGTTAAAAGCTCTAATCCATCTCTCATATAAACAGAGGACAGGTTAAAAGCTCTAATCCAACTCTCATATAAACAGAGGACAGGTTAAAAGCTCTAATCCAACTCTCACATAAACAGAGGACAGGTTAAAAGCTCTAATCCATCTCTCATATAAACAGAGGACAGGTTAAAAGCTCTAATCCATCTCTCATATAAACAGAGGACAGGTTAAAAGCTCTAATCCAACTCTCATATAAACAGAGGACAGGTTAAAAGCTCTAATCCATCTCTCATATAAACAGAGGACAGGTTAAAAGCTCTAATCCATCTCTCATATTATTTTTTTATTTTTTACCTTTATTTAACCAGGTTGGCAAGTTGAGAACAAGTCCTTTATTTAACCAGGTAGTCTAGTTGAGAACAAGTCCTTTATTTAACCAGGTAGGCAAGTTGAGAACAAGTTCTCATTTACAATTGCGACCTGGCCAAGATAAAGCAAAGCAGTTCGACACATACAACAACACAGAGTTACACATGGAGTAAAACAAACATACAGTCAATAATACAGTAGAACAATAAGTCTATATACAATGTGAGCAAATGATGTGAGATAAGGGAGGTAAAGGCAATAAAAGGCCATGGTGGCGAAGTAAATACAATATAGCAAGTAAAACACTGGAATGGTAGATTTGTAGTGGAAGAAAGTGCAAAGTAGAAATAGAAATAATGGGGTGCAAAGGAGCAAAATAAATAAATACAGTAGGGGAAGAGGTAGTAGTTTGGGCTAAAGTATAGATGGACTATGTACAGGTGCAGTGATCTGTGAGCTGCTCTGACAGCTGGTGCTTAAAGCTAGTGAGGGAGATATGAGTCTCCAGCTTCAGAGATTTTTGTAGTTTGTTCCAGTCATTGGAAGGAGAGAACTGGAAGGAGAGACGGCCAAAGGAGGAATTGGCTTTGGGGGTGACCAGAGAGATATACCTGCTGGAGCGGGTGCTACAGGTGGGTGCTGCTATGGTGACCAGTGAGCTGAGATAAGGGGGGACTTTACCTAGCAGGGTCTTGTAGATGACCTGGAGCCAGTGGGTTTGGCGACGAGTATGAAGCGAAGGCCAGCCAACGAGAGCGTACAGGTCACAGTGGTGGGTAGTGTATGGGGCTTTGGTGACAAAACGGATGGCACTGTGATAGACTGCATCCAGTTTATTGAGTAGGGTATTGGAGACTATTTTGTAAATGACGTCGCCGAAGTCAAGAATCGGTAGGATGGTCAGTTTTACGAGGGTATGTTTGGCAGCATGAGTGAAGGATGCTTTGTTGCGAAATAGGAATCCAATTCTAGATTTAACTTTAGATTGGAGATGTTTGATGTGAGTCTGGAAGGAGAGTTTACAGTCTAACCAGACACCCAGGTATTTGTAGTTGTCCACATATTCTAAGTCAGAACCGTCCAGAGTAGTGATGCTGGACGGGCGAGCAGGTGCAGGCAGCGATCGGTTGAAGAGCATACATTTAGTTTTACTTGTATTTAGGAGCAGTTGGAGGCCACGGAAGGAGAGTTATATGGCATTGAAGCTCGTCTGGAGGGTTGTTAACACAGTGTCCAAAGAAGGGCCAGAAGTATACAGAATGGGGTCGTCTGCATAGAGGTGGATCAGAGACTCACCAGCAGCAAGAGCGACATCATTGATGTATACAGAGAAAAGAGTTGGCCCAAGAATTGAACCCTGTGGCACCCCCATAGAGACTGCCAGAGGTCCGGACAACAGGCCCTCCAATTTGACACACTGAACTCTATCAGAGAAGTAGTTGGTGAACCAGGCGAGGCAATCATTAGAGAAACCAAGGCTATTGAGTCTGCTGATGAGGATGTGGTGATTGACAGAGTCGAAAGCCTTGGCCAGGCCAATGAATACGGCAGCACAGTATTGTTTCTTGTTTCTTCTAAACAGAGGACAGGTTAAAAGCTCTTATCCCTCTCACATAAACAGAGGAACGGACCTAAAATGGATCCGTGTGGGATGGAAAGCATTACTTTAATAATGTACTTAGTAAAACACAATGTGTACTGCATGTATAATACTCAGTACTTAGTAAAACACAGTGTGTACTGTGTGTATATTGGAATGTACAGTACTTAGCAAAACACAGTGTGTACTGTATGTATAATGCCCAGTACTTAGTAAAACACAGTGTGTACTGTATGTATAATGCCCAGTACTTAGCAAAACACAGTGTGTACTGTATGTATAATGCCCAGTACTTAGTAAAACACAGTGTGTACTGTATGTATAATGGAATGGCCACGTACTGCACACTACACATGGCCTCAGAGCTTCTGTCTGGCATTGTTCTGCTCTTTTCCCTTTCTAATCCACCTGCAGCAGGACAGGTACATACCCAGTCTACCCCTGCTGAGGCAGGACAGGTACATATCCAGCCCCAATCTACCCCTGCCGAGGCAGGACAGGTACCTACCCAGTCTACTCCTGCCGAGGCAGGACAGGTACATACCCCAGCCCCAGTCTACCCCTGCCGAGGCAGGACAGGTACGTACCCCAGCCCCAGTCTACCCCTGCCGAGGCAGGACAGGTACATACCCCAGCCCCAGTCTACCCCTGCCGAGGCAGGACAGGTACATACCCCAGCCCCAGTCTACCCCTGCCGAGGCAGGACAGGTACATACCCCAGCCCCAGTCTAACCCTGCCGAGGCAGGACAGGTACATACCCCAGCCCCAATCTACCCCTGCCGAGGCAGGACAGGTACGTACCCCAGCCCCAGTCTAACCCTGCCGAGGCAGGACAGGTACATACCCCAGCCCCAGTCTACCCCTGCCGAGGCAGGACAGGTACACACCCAGCCCCAGTCTAACCCTGCCGAGGCAGGACAGGTACATACCCCAGCCCCAGTCTACCCCTGCTGAGGCAGGACAGGTACATACCCCAGCCCCAGTCTACCCCTGCCGAGGCAGGACAGGTACATACCCCAGCCCCAGCCCCAGTCTACCCCTGCCGAGGCAGGACAGGTACATACCCCAGCCCCAATCTAACCCTGCCGAGGCAGGACAGGTACATACCCCAGCCCCAATCTAACCCTGCCGAGGCAGGACAGGTACATACCCCAGCCCCAATCTACCCCTGCCGAGGCAGGACAGGTACATACCCCAGCCCCAATCTACCCCTGCTGAGGCAGGACAGGTACATACCCCAGCCCCAATCTAACCCTGCCGAGGCAGGACAGGTACATACCCCAGCCCCAATCTAACCCTGCCGAGGCAGGACAGGTACATACCCCAGCCCCAGTCTACCCCTGCCGAGGCAGGACAGGTACATACCCCAGCCCCAGTCTACCCCTGCCGAGGCAGGACAGGTACATACCCCAGCCCCAGTCTACCCCTGCCGAGGCAGGACAGGTACATACCCCAGCCCCAGTCTACCCCTGCCGAGGCAGGACAGGTACATACCCCAGCCCCAGTGTAACCCTGCCGAGGCAGGACAGGTACATACCCCAGCCCCAGTCTAACCCTGCCGAGGCAGGACAGGTACATACCCCAGCCCCAGTCTACCCCTGCTGAGGCAGGACAGGTACATACCCCAGCCCCAGTGTAACCCTGCCGAGGCAGGACAGGTACATACCCCAGCCCCAGTCTACCCCTGCCGAGGCAGGACAGGTACATACCCCAGCCCCAGTCTACCCCTGCCGAGGCAGGACAGGTACATACCCCAGCCCCAGTCTACCCCTGCCGAGGCAGGACAGGTACATACCCCAGCCCCAGTCTAACCCTGCCGAGGCAGGACAGGTACATACCCCAGCCCCAGTCTAACCCTGCCGAGGCAGGACAGGTACATACCCCAGCCCCAGTCTAACCCTGCTGAGGCAGGACAGGTACATACCCCAGCCCCAGTCTAACCCTGCCGAGGCAGGACAGGTACATACCCCAGCCCCAGTCTAACCCTGCCGAGGCAGGACAGGTACATACCCCAGCCCCAGTCTAACCCTGCTGAGGCAGGACAGGTACATACCCCAGCCCCAGTCTACCCCTGCCGAGGCAGGACAGGTACATACCCCAGCCCCAGTCTAACCCTGCCGAGGCAGGACAGGTACATACCCCAGCCCCCAGTCTAACCCTGCCGAGGCAGGACAGGTACATACCCCAGCCCCAGTCTACCCCTGCCGAGGCAGGACAGGTACATACCCCAGCCCCAGTCTACCCCTGCCGAGGCAGGACAGGTACATACCCCAGCCCCAGTCTAACCCTGCCGAGGCAGGACAGGTACATACCCCAGCCCCAGTCTAACCCTGCCGAGGCAGGACAGTTACATACCCCAGCCCCAGTCTAACCCTGCCGAGGCAGGACAGGTACATACCCCAGCCCCAGTCTAACCCTGCTGAGGCAGGACAGGTACATACCCCAGCCCCAGTCTAACCCTGCCGAGGCAGGACAGGTACATACCCCAGCCCCAGTCTAACCCTGCCGAGGCAGGACAGGTACATACCCCAGCCCCAATCTAACCCTGCCGAGGCAGGACAGGTACATACCCCAGCCCCAGTCTAACCCTGCTGAGGCAGGACAGGTACATACCCCAGCCCCAGTCTAACCCTGCCGAGGCAGGACAGGTACATACCCCAGCCCCAGTCTAACCCTGCCGAGGCAGGACAGGTACATACCCCAGCCCCAGTCTACCCCTGCTGAGGCAGGACAGGTACATACCCAGTCTAACCCTGCCGAGGCAGGACAGGTACATACGCCAGCCCCAATCTAACCCTGCTGAGGCAGGACGGGTACATACCCCAGCCCCAGTCTACCCCTGCCGAGGCAGGACAGGTACATACCCCAGCCCCAGTCTACCCCTGCCGAGGCAGGACAGGTACATACCCCAGCCCCAGTCTACCCCTGCCGAGGCAGTACAGGTACATACCCCAGCCCCAATCTAACCCTGCCGAGGCAGGACAGGTACATACCCCAGCCCCAGTCTAACCCTGCCGAGGCAGGACAGGTACATACCCCAGCCCAAGTCTAACCCTGCCGAGGCAGGACAGGTACATACCCAGTCTACCCCTGCCGAGGCAGGACAGGTACATACCCAGTCTACCCCTGCCGAGGCAGGACAGGTACATACCCAGTCTACCCCTGCTGATGGAGGACAGGTACATACCCCAGCCCCAGTCTACCCCTGCCGAGGCAGGACAGGTACATACCCAGTCTAACCCTGCTGAGGCAGGACAGGTACATACCCCAGCCCCAGTCTAACCCTGCCGAGGCAGGACAGGTACATACCCCAGCCCCAGTCTACCCCTGCTGAGGCAGGACAGGTACATACCCCAGGCCCAGTCTACCCCTGCCGAGGCAGGACAGGTACATACCCAGTCTAACCCTGCTGAGGCAGGACAGGTACATACCCCAGCCCCAGTCTACCCCTGCCGAGGCAGGACAGGTACATACCCCAGCCCCAGTCTAACCCTGCCGAGGCAGGACAGGTACATACCCAGTCTAACCCTGCCGAGGCAGGACAGGTACATACCCCAGCCCCAGTCTAACCCTGCCGAGGCAGGACAGGTACATACCCCAGCCCCAGTCTAACCCTGCCGAGGCAGGACAGGTACACACCCAGCCCCAGTCCACCCCTGCCGAGGCAGGACAGGTACACACCCAGCCCCAGTCTAACCCTGCTGAGACAGGACAGGTACATACCCCATCCCCAGTCTAACCCTGCTGAGGCAGGACAGGTACATACCCCAGCCCCAGTCTAACCCTGCTGAGGCAGGACAGGTACATACCCCAGCCCCAGTCTACCCCTGCCGAGGCAGGACAGGTACATACCCCAGCCCCAGTCTAACCCTGCCGAGGCAGGACAGGTACATACCCCAGCCCCAGTCTACCCCTGCCGAGGCAGGACAGGTACATATCCAGACCCAGTCTAACCCTGCTGAGGCAGGACAGGTACATACCCCAACCCCAGTCTAACCCTGCTGAGGCAGGACAGGTACATACCCCAGCCCCAGTCTAACCCTGCTGAGGCAGGACAGGTACATACCCCAGACCCAGTCTATCCCTGCCGAGGCAGGTGTGAGGATTCCTGAACCGTTGAGTCATTGCGTCCACAGCTGCTCTCAATTACCAGCCAATAGCTGGCCATGCCACTGCAGGACTCTACCTATACCATGTGTGTCTGGGCTGTACACATGTTCCTCTCTCTCATCCTATCACACGGCTGGATTTACACCTACCCTCTATGGCTGAACCAATCACTGAGCTGCTACTGAACGTGCTCTGTGATGCCGTAGAGAAAGATTTCAGCCAGAACGCTGAGATGTAATATACTGGAGTGTGTGTGTGTGTGTGTGTGTGTGTGTGTGTGTGTGTGTGTGTGTGTGTGTGTGTGTGTGTGTGTGTGTGTGTGTGTGTGTGTGTGTGTGTGTGTGTGTGTGTGTGTGTGTGTGTGTTTGTGTGTGCAGAGGAGTCCCCTCCTCCTAATTCAACCCTTTCCTCCCTGGAGGGAATAGGGTGTGATTTGGTACGCAGCCCTCCTAACGCCACACAGAGCCTGCGTACCAAATCACACCCTATTCCCTATCAGTGTTAGGGGTCCCTAGTCAAAAGTAGTGCACTATATAGGGAACGGCGTTTGGGAACATTACTTAAAAAAAAAATAACTTGTTACGTTACATCGTTCCTTCCATTAAGAATAACTTGATACATTACAATGTTACTTCCATTAAAAGTAACTTGATACATTACAATGTTACTTCCATTAAAAGTAACTTGTTACATTACAATGTTACTTCCATTAAAAGTAACTTGTTACATGACAATGTTACTTCCATTAAAAGTAACTTGTTACATTACAATGTTACTTCCATTAAAAGTAACTTGATACATTACATTGTTCCTTCCATTAAGAATAACTTGTTACATTACAATGTTACTTCCATTAAAAGTAACTTGTTACATTACAATGTTACTTCCATTAAAAGTAACTTGTTACATGACAATGTTACTTCCATTAAAAGTAACTTGATACATTACAATGTTACTTCCATTAAAAGTAACTTGTTACATGACAATGTTACTTCCATTAAAAGTAACTTGTTACATTACCATGTTACTTCCTGTGGAAAGTAGCTCATTACATTAGTTTCGCGTTACCAAAACCCTTTTTGAAGATGCCTTGCGCACGTTGGTCATTCTTCTGCTACTTCCTTAACACTAGAAAAGCCGGGCCTCCACAACGCCTTGGCTACCTAAGCCAATGACACGTCTTCAGGGAATTCATCATTCTAACAGTCTAATAAATACTTTTCCTATAGCCCCATGCCTACCGAAAAAAACATTGAATTTGGTTGTGTTTATGAAGGTCTTTGGTAACATTAAGAAAATGTATTTCATAGAACACAATGGAATTTTCATTGGTTGTATGGCTCTATGTATAAACAGGGGGGGAAACACTATAAAAACACCACAATTCAAGTGTTGAAAACCATGAATTAACAAAGATCGCAAAGATAATTCACTATTCATTTGTTAAAGGCACATCTTAAGGAACAAAAGGGTGCATTTTGGGACTAAAGACTAAAAACTCTGATTAACCTGCTGTCTCCCATCTACAGTATCTGTGGAGGGATGGAGGGATGGAGGGGTGGAGGGGTGGAGGGGTGGAGGGATAGAGGGATGGAGGGATGGAGGGATGGAGGGATGGAAGGGTAGAGGGATAGAGGGATAGAGGGATGGAGGGATGGAGGGATGGAAGGGTAGAGGGATAGAGGGATGGAGGGATGGAGGGGTGGAGGGGTGGAGGGGTGGAGGGATGGAGGGATGAAGGGGTGGAGGGATGGAGGGATGGAGGGATGGAGAGGTGGAGGGATGGAGGGATGGAGGGGTGGAGGGGTGGAGGGATGGAGGGGTGGAGGGGTGGAGGGATGGAGGGATGGAGGGGTGGAGGGGTGGAGGGATGGAGGGGTGGAGGGGTGGAGGGATAGAGGGATGGAGGGATGGAGGGATGGAAGGGTAGAGGGATAGAGGGATGGAGGGATGGAGGGGTGGAGGGGTGGAGGGGTGGAGGGATGGAGGGATGAAGGGGTGGAGGGATGGAGGGATGGAGGGATGGAGAGGTGGAGGGATGGAGGGATGGAGGGATGGAGGGATGGAGGGATGGAGGGATGGAGGGATGGAGGGGTGGAGGGATGGAGGGATGGAGGGATGGAGGGATGGAGGGGTGGAGGGATGGAGGGATGGAGGGATGGAGAGGTGGAGGGATGGAGGGATGGAGGGGTGGAGGGGTGGAGGGGTGGAGGGGTGGAGGGATGGAGGGGTGGAGGGATGGAGGGATGGAGGGATGGAGGGGTGGAGGGGTGGAGGGGTGGAGGGAGGGAGGGGTGGAGGGGTGGAGGGGTGGAGGGATGGAGGGATGGAGGGGTGGAGGGATGGAGGGATGGAGGGATGGAGGGGTGGAGGGGTGGAGGGATAGAGGGATGGAAGAGGAGTGAGGGGATCCTCTAGTAAACCTCCCTAAAGAGATGATTATATGTATTTGTCTCTCTCTGGTCATCACAGATTGATTTAGATGTGGATGGTGTTCCCTGAATCTCTGTCCTCAAATCCTCTGTGTTTCC
>NW_021823319.1:1693308-1754311 GCF_901001165.1 Salmo trutta | reverse complement strand
TACCTGTCCTGCACGGCAGGGTTAGACTGGGTATGTACCTGTCCTGCCTCGGCAGGGTTAGAACTGGGGCTGGGGTATGTACCTGTCCTGCCTCGGCAGGGGTAGACTGGGGCTGGGGTATGTACCTGTCCTGCCTCAGCAGGGTTAGACTGGGTATGTACCTGTCCTGCCTCGGCAGGGGTAGACTGGGCCTGGGGTATGTACCTGTCCTGCCTCAGCAGGGGTAGACTGGGGCTGGGGTATGTACCTGTCCTGCCTCGGCAGGGTTAGACTGGGGCTGGGGTATGTACCTGTCCTGCCTCAGCAGGGTTAGGACTGGGTATGTACCTGTCTGCTCGGCAGGGGTAGACTGGGGCTGGGGTATGTACCTGTCCTCCATCAGCAGGGGTAGACTGGGTATGTACCTGTCCTGCCTCGGCAGGGGTAGACTGGGTATTACCTGTCCTGCCTCGGCAGGGTAGACTGGGTATGTACCTGTCCTGCCTCGGCAGGGTTAGACTGGGCTGGGGTATGTACCTGTCCTGCCTCGGCAGGGTTAGACTGGGCTGGGGTATGTACCTGTCCTGCCTCGGCAGGGTTAGATGGGGCTGGGGTATGTACCTGTACTGCCTCGGCAGGGGTAGACTGGGGCTGGGGTATGTACCTGTCCTGCCTCGGCAGGGGTAGACTGGGGCTGGGGTATGTACTGTCCTGCCTCGGCAGGGTAGACTGGGGCTGGGGTATGTACCGTCCTGCCTCAGCAGGGTTAGACTGGGCTGGGTATGTACCTGTCCTGCCTCGGCAGGGTTAGACTGGGTATGTACCTGTCCTGCCTCAGCAGGGGTAGACTGGGGCTGGGGTATGTACCTGTCCTGCCTCGGCAGGGTTAGACTGGGGCTGGGGTATGTACCTGTCCTGCCTCGGCAGGGTTAGACTGGGGCTGGGGTATGTACCTGTCCTGCCTCGGCAGGGTTAGACTGGGGCTGGGGTATGTACCTGTCCTGCCTCGGCAGGGTTAGTGGGGCTGGGGTATGTACCTGTCCTGCCTCGGCAGGGTTAGACTGGGGCTGGGTATGTACCTGTCCTGCCTCGGCAGGGTTAGACTGGGGCTGGGGTATGTACCTGTCCTGCCTCAGCAGGGTTAGACTGGGGCTGGGGTATGTACCTGTCCTGCCTCGGCAGGGTTAGACTGGGGCTGGGGTATGTACCTGTCCTGCCTCGGCAGGGTTAGACTGGGGCTGGGGTATGTACCTGTCCTGCCTCGGCAGGGTTAGACTGGGGCTGGGGTATGTACCTGTCCTGCCTCGGCAGGGGTAGACTGGGGCTGGGGTATGTACCTGTCCTGCCTCGGCAGGGGTAGACTGGGGTGGGGTATGTACCTGTCCTGCCTCGGCAGGGTTAGACGGGGCTGGGGTATGTACCTGTCCTGCCTCGGCAGGGTTAGACTGGGGGGGGGTATGTACCTGTCCTGCCTCGGCAGGGTAGACTGGGGCTGGGGTATGTACCTGTCCTGCTCAGCAGGGTTAGACTGGGGCTGGGGTATGTACCTGTCCTGCCTCGGCAGGGTTAGACTGGGGCTGGGGTATGTACCTGTCCTGCCTCGGCAGGGTTAGACTCGGGCTGGGGTATGTACCTGTCCTGCCTCGGCAGGGTTAGACTGGGGCTGGGGTATGTACCTGTCCTGCCTCGGCAGGGTTAGACTGGGGCTGGGGTATGTACCTGTCCTGCCTCGGCAGGGTTAGACTGGGGCTGGGGTATGTACCTGTCCTGCCTCGGCAGGGTAGACTGGGGCTGGGGTATGTACCTGTCCTGCCTCGGCAGGGGTAGACTGGGGCTGGGGTATGTACCTGTCCTGCCTCGGCAGGGTTAGACTGGGGCTGGGGTATGTACCTGTCCTGCCTCGGCAGGGTTAGACTGGGGCGGGGTATGTACCTGTCCTGCCTCGGCAGGGTAGACTGGGGCTGGGGTATGTACCTGTCCTGCCTCAGCAGGGTTAGACTGGGGCTGGGGTATGTACCTGTCCTGCCTCGGCAGGGTTAGACTGGGGCTGGGGTATGTACCTGTCCTGCCTCGGCAGGGTTAGACTGGGGCTGGGGTATGTACCTGTCCTGCCTCAGCAGGGTTAGACTGGGGCTGGGGTATGTACCTGTCCTGCCTCGGCAGGGTTAGACTGGGGCTGGGGTATGTACCTGTCCTGCCTCGGCAGGGTTAGACTGGGGCTGGGGTATGTACCTGTCCTGCCTCGGCAGGGGTAGACTGGGGCTGGGGTATGTACCTGTCCTGCCTCGGCAGGGGTAGACTGGGGCTGGGGTATGTACCTGTCCTGCCTCGGCAGGGTTAGACTGGGGCTGGGGTATGTACCTGTCCTGCCTCGGCAGGGTTACATGGGGCTGGGGTATGTACCTGTCCTGCCTCTGCAGGGGTAGACTGGGGCTGGGGTATGTACCTGTCCTGCCTCGGCAGGGTTAGACTGGGGCTGGGGTATGTACCTGTCCTGCCTCGGCAGGGTTACTGGGGCTGGGGTATGTACCTGTCCTGCCTCGGCAGGGGTTAGACTGGGGCTGGGGTATGTACCTGTCCTGCCTCGGCAGGGTAGACTGGGGCTGGGGTATGTACCTGTCCTGCCTCGGCAGGGGTAGACTGGGGCTGGGGTATGTACCTGTCCTGCCTCGGCAGGGTTAGATTGGGGCTGGGGTATGTACCTGTCCTGCCTCGGCAGGGTTAGACTGGGGCTGGGGTATGTACCTGTCCTGCCTCAGCAGGGGTAGACTGGGGCTGGGGTATGTACCTGTCCTGCCTCGGCAGGGGTAGATTGGGGCTGGGGTATGTACCTGTCCTGCCTCGGCAGGGTTAGACTGGGGCTGGGGTATGTACCTGTCCTGCCTCGGCAGGGTTAGACTGGGGCTGGGGTATGTACCTGTCCTGCCTCGGCAGGGGTTAGACTGGGGCTGGGGTATGTACCTGTCCTGCCTCGGCAGGGTAGACTGGCGCTCTGGGGTATGGTACCCTGTCCTGGCCTCGCAGGGTGTAGACTGGGGCTGGGGTATGTACCTGTCCTGGCCCTCGGCAAGGGTTAGACCTTGGGGCTGGGGGTATGTACCTGTCCTGCCGCAGCAGGGGGTAGACGTGGGGGCTGGGTATGTACCTGTCCTGCCTCGGCAGGGTTAGACTGGGGCTGGGTGGTATCCTGTCCTGCCTCGGCAGGGGTAGACTGGGGGCTGGGGTATGTACCTGTCCTGCCGCGGCAGGGTTTAGACTGGGGCTGGGGTACGTACCTGTCCCTGCCTCGCAAGGGGTAGATTGGGGCTGGGGTATGTAAACCTGTCCTGCCTCGGCAGGGTTAGACTGGGGCTGGGGTATGTACCTGTCCTGCCTCGGCAGGGGTAGACTGGGCTGGGGGTAGTACCTGTCCTGCCCGGCAGGGGTAGACTGGGGCTGGGGTATGTACCTGTCCTGCCTCGGCAGGGTTAGACTGGGGCCTGGGGTATGTACCTGTCCTGCCTCGCAGGGTTAGACTGGGGCTGGGGGTATGTACCTGTCCTGCTCAGCAGGGGTAGACTGGGTTGGGGTATTTACCTGTCCTGCCTCGGCAGGGTTAGACTGGGGCTGGGTGTTGTACCTGGTCCTGCCGGGCAGGGTAGACTGGGGCTGGGGTATGTACCTGTCCTGCCTCGGCAGGGTTAGACTGGGGCTGGGGTACGTACCTGTCCTGCCTCGGCAGGGGTAGATTGGGGCTGGGATATGTACCTGTCCTGCTCGGAGGGTTAGACTGGGGCTGGGGTATGTACCTGTCCTGCCTCGGGCAGGGGTAGACTGGGGTGGGGTATGTACCTGTCCCTGCCTCGGCAGGGGTAGACTGGGCTGGGTTATGTACCTGTCATGCCTTCGGCAGGGGTAGACTGGGTCTGGTTTGTGTACGTCCCTGTCCTGCCTCGGCAGGGGTTAGACTGGGCCTGGGGTATTGTCCCTGTCCTGCCTCGGCAGGGGTTAGGACTGGGTATGGTTAACCTGTTCCTGCCTCGGCAGGGGTTAGATTGGGGCTGGATATGTACCTGTTCCTGCCTCAGCAGGGGTAGGACGGGGTATGTACCTGTCCTGCTTGCAGGTGGATTAGAAAGGGAAAAAGCAGCAGACAATGCCAGACAGAAGCTCTGAGGCCAATGTGTCGTGTGCAGTACGTGGCCATCTCCATTTATACATACAGTACACACTGTGTTTACTACGTACTGGGCATTATACATACAGTACACACTGTGTTTTTGCTAGTACTGGGCATTATACATACAGTACACACTGTGTTTTATACGTACTGGGCATTATACATACAGTACACACTGTGTTTTGCTAAGTACTGTACATTCCAATATACACACAGTACACACTGTGTTTTACTAAGTACTGAGTATTATACATGCAGTACACAATGTGTTTTACTAAGTACATTATTAAAGTAATGCTTTCCATCCCACAGGGATCCATTTTAGGTCCGTTCCTCTGTTTATGTGAGAGGGATAAGAGCTTTTAACCTGTCCTCTGTTTAGAAGAAACAAGAAACAATACTGTGCTGCCGTATTCATTGGCCTGGCCAAGGCTTTCGACTCTGTCAATCACCACATCCTCATCAGCAGACTCAATAGCCTTGGTTTCTCTAATGATTGCCTCGCCTGGTTCACCAACTACTTCTCTGATAGAGTTCAGTGTGTCAAATTGGAGGGCCTGTTGTCCGGACCTCTGGCAGTCTCTATGGGGGTGCCACAGGGTTCAATTCTTGGGCCAACTCTTTTCTCTGTATACATCAATGATGTCGCTCTTGCTGCTGGTGAGTCTCTGATCCACCTCTATGCAGACGACCCCATTCTGTATACTTCTGGCCCTTCTTTGGACACTGTGTTAACAACCCTCCAGACGAGCTTCAATGCCATATAACTCTCCTTCCGTGGCCTCCAACTGCTCCTAAATACAAGTAAAACTAAATGTATGCTCTTCAACCGATCGTTGCCTGCACCTGCTCGCCCGTCCAGCATCACTACTCTGGACGGTTCTGACTTAGAATATGTGGACAACTACAAATACCTGGGTGTCTGGTTAGACTGTAAACTCTCCTTCCAGACTCACATCAAACATCTCCAATCTAAAGTTAAATCTAGAATTGGATTCCTATTTCGCAACAAAGCATCCTTCACTCATGCTGCCAAACATACCCTCGTAAAACTGACCATCCTACCGATTCTTGACTTCGGCGACGTCATTTACAAAATAGTCTCCAATACCCTACTCAATAAACTGGATGCAGTCTATCACAGTGCCATCCGTTTTGTCACCAAAGCCCCATACACTACCCACCACTGTGACCTGTACGCTCTCGTTGGCTGGCCTTCGCTTCATACTCGTCGCCAAACCCACTGGCTCCAGGTCGTCTACAAGACCCTGCTAGGTAAAGTCCCCCCTTATCTCTGCTCACTGGTCACCATAGCAGCACCCACCTGTAGCACGCGCTCCAGCAGGTATATCTCTCTGGTCACCCCCAAAGCCAATTCCTCCTTTGGCCGTCTCTCCTTCCAGTTCTCTCCTTCCAATGACTGGAACAAACTACAAAAATCTCTGAAACTGGAAACACTTATCTCCCTCACTAGCTTTAAGCACCAGCTGTCAGAGCAGCTCCCAGATCACTGCACCTGTACATAGCCCATCTATAATTTAGCCCAAACAACTACCTCTTCCCCTACTGTATTTATTTATTTTGCTCCTTTGCACCCCATTATTTCTATTTCTACTTTGCACTTTCTTCCACTGCAAATCTACCATTCCAGTGTTTTACTTGCTATATTGTATTTATTTTGCCACCATGGACTTTTTTACCTCCCTTATCTCACCTCATTTGCTCACATTGTATATAGACTTATTTTCCTACTGTATTATTGACTGTATGTTTGTTTTTACTCCATGTGTAACTCTGTGTTGTTGTATGTTGTCGAACTGCTTTGCTTTATCTTGGCCAGGTCGGAATTGTAAATGAGAACTTGTTCTCAACTTGCCTACCTGGTTAAATAAAGGACTTGTTCTCAACTAGACTACCTGGTTAAATAAAGGACTTGTTCTCAACTTGCCAACCTGGTTAAATAAAGGACTTGTTCTCAACTTGCCAACCTGGTTAAATAAAGGACTTGTTCTCAACTTGCCAACCTGGTTAAATAAAGGTAAAAAAAAATTAAAAAAAAGAATATGAGAGATGGATTAGAGCTTTTAACCTGTCCTCTGTTTATATGAGAGATGGATTAGAGCTTTTAACCTGTCCTCTGTTTATATGAGAGTGGGATAAGAGCTTTTAACCTGTCCTCTGTTTATATGAGAGATGGATTAGAGCTTTTAACCTGTCCTCTGTTTATATGAGAGATGGATTAGAGCTTTTAACCTGTCCTCTGTTTATATGAGAGTTGGATTAGAGCTTTTAACCTGTCCTCTGTTTATATGAGAGATGGATTAGAGCTTTTAACCTGTCCTCTGTTTATATGAGAGTTGGATTAGAGCTTTTAACCTGTCCTCTGTTTATATGAGAGATGGATTAGAGCTTTTAACCTGTCCTCTGTTTATATGAGAGTTGGATTAGAGCTTTTAACCTGTCCTCTGTTTATATGAGAGATGGATTAGAGCTTTTAACCTGTCCTCTGTTTATATGAGAGTTGGATTAGAGCTTTTAACCTGTCCTCTGTTTATATGAGAGTTGGATTAGAGCTTTTAACCTGTCCTCTGTTTATATGAGAGTTGGATTAGAGCTTTAACCTGTCCTCTGTTTATATGAGAGTTGGATTAGAGCTTTTAACCTGTCCTCTGTTTATGTGAGAGTTGGATTAGAGCTTTTAACCTGTCCTCTGTTTATATGAGAGTTGGATTAGAGCTTTTAACCTGTCCTCTGTTTATGTGAGAGTTGGATTAGAGCTTTTAACCTGTCCTCTGTTTATATGAGAGTGGGATTAGAGTTTTTAACCTGTCCTCTGTTTATATGAGAGTTGGATTAGAGCTTTTAACCTGTCCTCTGTTTATATGAGAGTTTGATTAGAGCTTTTAACCTGTCCTCTGTTTATGTGAGAGTTGGATGAGAGCTTTCAGATGTGAGAAAGATTTTCTATCAAATGGGGCCTATCCTCACACACTCACACACACCCACACCCACACACACACACACACACACACACACACACACACACACACACACACACACACACACACACACACCAACTTTTAGTCAGTTGAATAAGTGGAACTGTAGTCAGATAATACAGCATTACTAGACACTCCTCTCACTCTGAAGTTGGCCGCTGTGTACTTGAAGATCTGTGAAAGAAATTTAGGATATCCTGTTTAAATCTAGCTTTTGAGTGAGGATATCCAGTTTAAATCTAGCTTTTGAGTGAGGATATCCAGTTTAAATCTAGTTTTTGAGTCAGGATATCCTGTTTAAATCTAGTTTTTGAGTGAGGATATCCAGTTTAAATCTAGCTTTTGAGTGAGGATATCCAGTTTAAATCTAGCTTTTGATTGAGGATATCCAGTTTAAATCTAGTTTTGAGTGAGGATATCCTGTATAAATCTATCTTTTGAGTGAGGATATCCTGTATAAATCTATCTTTTGAGTGAGGATATCCTGTATAAATCTAGTTTTTGAGTGAGGATATCCAGTTTAAATCTAGTCTTTTAATTGAGGATATCCAGTTTAAATCTACTTTTTGAGTGAGGATATCCTGTATAAATCTATCTTTTGAGTGAGGATATCCAGTTTAAATCTACTTTTTGAGTGAGGATATCCTGTATAAATCTATCTTTTGAGTGAGGATGTCCTGTATAAATCTATCTTTTGAGTGAGGATATCCTGTATAAATCTATCTTTTGAGTGAGGATATCCTGTATAAATCTACTTTTTGAGTGAGGATATCCTGTTTAAATCTATCTTTTGAGTGAGGATATCCAGTATAAATCTATCTTTTGAGTGAGGATATCCAGTATAAATCTATCTTTTGAGTGAGGATATCCAGTATAAATCTATCTTTTGAGTGAGGATATCCTGTATAAATCTATCTTTTGAGTGAGGATATCCTGTATAAATCTATCTTTTGAGTGAGGATATCCAGTATAAATCTATCTTTTGAGTGAGGATGTCCAGTTTAAATCTATCTTTTGAGTGAGGATATCCTGTATAAATCTATCTTTTGAGTGAGGATATCCTGTATAAATCTATCTTTTGAGTGAGGATATCCTGTATAAATCTATCTTTTGAGTGAGGATATCCAGTTTAAATCTACTTTTTGAGTGAGGATATCCTGTATAAATCTATCTCTTGAGTGAGGATATCCTGTATAAATCTATCTTTTGAGTGAGGATATCCAGTATAAATCTATCTTTTGAGTGAGGATATCCAGTATAAATCTATCTTTTGAGTGAGGATATCCAGTATAAATCTATCTTTTGAGTGAGGATATCCAGTATAAATCTATCTTTTGAGTGAGGATATCCAGTTTAAATCTATCTTTTGAGTGAGGATATCCTGTATAAATCTATCTTTTGAGTGAGGATATCCAGTATAAATCTAGTTTTTGAGTGAGGATATCCAGTTTAAATCTATCTTTTGAGTGAGGATATCCAGTATAAATCTATCTTTTGAGTGAGGATATCCAGTTTCTAATACATTTTTTGTTTTTCTCTCCGCAGTGAAGAATGGAAACAAGAAGGACGAGAAGAACAAAAAGGGAACGTTGAAAACTCCCAACAGCATCAATGAGGGAGAGGGCCAATACAAGTCAGCCAAAGAGGGTGATTCATGAAGAATATACCCACACACACACACAGACACACACACACACACACACACACACACACACACACACACACAGACACACACACACAAACACAGACAGACACACACACAGACACACACACACACACACACACACACCACACACACACACACACACACACACACACACACACACACACACACACACACACACACACACACACTGACAGACACACACACAGACACACACACACACACACACAGACACACACACACACACACACACACACACACACACACACACCCACACAAACACAGACAGACACACACACTGACTGACAGACACACACACAGACACAGCGTCTCTGACTCTCCTTCTCCAGTTGACTGAATTCAAAAAGCTGATTTTATTTCCCCTCTGAGGAGAAACCCTGGCAGGAAAGATAATGCTTGAAAGGATAAGCCAGAGGATGAGTCCCAAATGGCACCCTATTCCCTGTTAGTGCACTACTTCTGGTCAGGGCTCGGCGGGGACCAGAGCCCTATGGACCGTGGTCAACAGTAGTGCACTATATAGGGAATAGGGTGCCATTTGGGACGCAGTCACGTAGACAGCTGTCCTCTTAGCAGATTAAACATTGTGTTTGGTTGTTATGGATCACGTCCTGGTTGTTATGGATCATGTCCTGGTTGTTATGGATCACGTCCTGGTTGTTATGGATCACGTCCTGGTTGTTATGGATCACGTCCTGGTTGTTATGATCATGTCCTGGTTGTTATGGATCATGTCCTGGTTGTTATGGATCATGTCCTGGTTGTTATGGATCATGTCCTGGTTGCTATGGATCATGTCCTGGTTGTTAGGGATAACGTCCTGGTTGCTATGGATCATGTCCTGGTTGTTATGGATAACGTCCCGGTTGTTATTGATGACGTCCTGGTTGTTATGGATCACGTCCTGGTTGTTTTGGATAATGTCCTGGTTGTTATGGATCATGTCCTGGTTGTTATGGATCACATCCTGGTAGTTATGGATCATGTCCTGGTTGTTATGGATAATGTCCTGGTTGTTATGGATCACGTCCTGGTTGTTATGGATCACGTCCTGGTTGTTGTGGATCATGTCCTGGTTGTTATGGATCACGTCCTGGTTGTTATGGATCACGTCCTGGTTGTTGTGGATCATGTCCTGGTTGTTATGGATCACGTCCTGGTTGTTATGGATAATGTCCTGGTTGTTATGGATCACGTCCTGGTTGTTATGGATAATGTCCTGGTTGTTATGGATCACGTCCTGGTTGTTATGGATCACGTCCTGGTTGTTATGGATCACGTCCTGGTTGTTATGGATAATGTCCTGGTTGTAATGGATCACGTCCTGGTTGTTATGGATGATGTCCTGGTTGTTATGGATCATGTCCTGGTTGTTATGGATCACGTCCTGGTTGTTATGGATCACGTCCTGGTTGTTATGGATCACGTCCTGGTTGTTATGATCATGTCCTGGTTGTTATGGATCATGTCCTGGTTGTTATGGATCATGTCCTGGTTGTTATGGATCATGTCCTGGTTGCTATGGATCATGTCCTGGTTGTTATGGATAACGTCCTGGTTGCTATGGATCATGTCCTGGTTGTTATGGATAACGTCCCGGTTGTTATTGATGACGTCCTGGTTGTTATGGATCACGTCCTGGTTGTTTTGGATAATGTCCTGGTTGTTATGGATCATGTCCTGGTTGTTATGGATCACATCCTGGTAGTTATGGATCATGTCCTGGTTGTTATGGATAATGTCCTGGTTGTTATGGATCACGTCCTGGTTGTTATGGATCACGTCCTGGTTGTTGTGGATCATGTCCTGGTTGTTATGGATCACGTCCTGGTTGTTATGGATCACGTCCTGGTTGTTGTGGATCATGTCCTGGTTGTTATGGATCACGTCCTGGTTGTTATGGATAATGTCCTGGTTGTTATGGATCACGTCCTGGTTGTTATGGATAATGTCCTGGTTGTTATGGATCACGTCCTGGTTGTTATGGATCACGTCCTGGTTGTTATGGATCACGTCCTGGTTGTTATGGATAATGTCCTGGTTGTTATGGATCACATCCTGGTTGTTATGGATGATGTCCTGGTTGTTATGGATCATGTCCTGGTTGTTATGGATCATGTCCTGGTTGTTATGGATGATGTCCTGGTTGTTATGGATCATGTCCTGGTTGTTATGGATCATGTCCTGGTTGTTATGGATGACATCCTGGTTGTTATGGATGACATCCTGGTTGTTATGGATCACATCCTAATAGTCCAACAGGAGCCAAGATGATCTATTCTGATCCCAGATCTCTGTGTGTGTGTGTGTGTGTGTGTGTGTGTGTGTATGTGTATACGTGTGTTTGTGTTGTCTTGCCAACCTGGTCCCAGATCTGTTTGTGTTGTCTTGCCAACCTGGTCCCAGATCTGTTTGTGTTGTCTTGCCAACATGGTCCCAGATATGTTTGTGTTGCCTTGCCAACCTGGTCCCAGATATGTTTGTGTTGCCTTGCCAACATGGTCCCAGGTCTGTTTGTGTTGTCTTGCCAACATGGTCCCAGATCTGTTTGTGTTGCCTTGCCAACCTGGTCCCAGGTCTGTTTGGACCAGGCAGATGCTGCTCCGAGTACCAGAACCAAGTCCAATAGTCTGTGGTCCAGTGGAGCATCTGTGTCACCACTCTGCTCCAAGCCACAATGACCACACAATGGCTCCAGTCATGTATTATGTTGATTCATATGACTCCAGTCATGTATTATGTTGATTCATATGGCTCCAGTCATGTATTATGTTGATTCATATGGCTCCAGTCATGTATTATGTTGACTCATATGACTCCAGTCATGTATTATGTTGATTCGCATGACTCCAGTCGTGTATTATGTTGATTCATATGGATCCAGTCATGTATTATGTTGACTCATATGGCTCCAGTCATGTATTATGTTGATTCATATGGCTCCAGTCATGTATTATGTTGATTCATATGGCTCCAGTCATGTATTATGTTAATTCATATGGCTCCAGTCATGTATTATGTTGACTCATATGACTCCAGTCATGTATTATGTTGATTCACATAACTCCAGTCGTGTATTATGTTGATTCATATGGCTCCAGTCATGTATTATGTTGATTCATATGGCTCCAGTCATGTATTATGTTGATTCATATGACTCCAGTCATGTGTTATGTTGATTCATATGACTCCAGTCATGTATTATGTTGATTCATATGGCTCCAGTCATTTATTATGTTGATTCATATGGCTCCAGTCATGTATTATGTTGATTCATTTGACTCCAGTCATGTATTATGTTGATTCATTTGACTCCAGTCATGTATTATGTTGATTCATATGACTCCAGTCGTGTATTATGTTGATTCATATGACTCCATTCATGTGTTATGTTGATTCATATGACTCCAGTCATGTATTATGTTGATTCATATTTGGTGCAGCTGCATACCGACGGAACCGTCTCCCCAACGTTTAATTTTCCCATTTAATCAATGGCATCATGTTATTTCTTAATCTGAGTCTTTTTGTTTCAAAGACATTAAGTGTTTATTACCTTGTTGCATTCAAGATGGTTGCCGTATAACACCAGGGTCAAGGTTTACTAACTCTCCAGGAAGAAGAAACAGAGAAATAGTCCAAGACAAGTAGAAGGGTTAACATTTCAACTTTAAAGGGAGAATTCAGAAGTGACTTAGGGTTGTGAGGTGACCATCGGATCCCAGAATGGTTTTAACCTGTTGGAATTTGTTGGAACAGACCAAAAAGCCCACTCTCTGTCTCTTCTGCTCTTTCTTTCCCCAACCCTTTCATTGTGTAACACGCCATCATATCGGGTTAGTCCACTAGGGACTTTTCATTGTGTAACAAGCCGTCATATCGGGTTAGTCCGCTAGGGACTTTTCATTGTGTAACAAGCCGTCATATCGGGTTAGTCCGCTAGGGAATTTACATTGTGTAACAAGCCGTCATATCGGGTTAGTCCCCTAGGGTCTTTTCATTGTGTAACGAGCCGTCATATCGGGTTAGTCCGCTAGGGACTTTTCATTGTGTAACAAGCCGTCATATCGGGTTAATCCGCTAGGGACTTTTCATTGTGTAACAAGCCGTCATATCGGGTTAGTCCACTAGGGTCTTTTCATTGTGTAACAAGCCGTCATATCGGGTTAGTCCGCTAGGGACTTTTCATTGTGTAACAAGCCGTCATATCGGGTTAGTCCGCTAGGGACTTTTCATTGTGTAACAAGCCGTCATATCGGGTTAGTCCGCTAAGGACTTTTTATTGTGTAACAAGCCGTCATATCGGGTTAGTCCGCTAGGGTCTTTTCATTGTGTAACAAGCCGTCATATCGGGTTAGTCCACTAGCGACTATTCATTGTGTAACAAGCCGTCATATCGGGTTAGTCCGCTAGGGACTTTTCATTGTGTAACAAGCCGTCATATCGGGTTAGTCCATTAGGGACTTTTCATTGTGTAACAAGCCGTCATATCGGGTTAGTCCGCTAGGGTCTTTTCATTGTGTAGCAAACCGTCATATTGGGTTAGTCCACTAGGGACTTTTCATTGTGTAACAAGCCGTCATATCGGGTTAGTTCACTACGGACTTTTCATTGTGTAACAAGCCGTCATATCGGGTTAATCCGCTAGGGACTTTTCATTGTGTAACAAGCCGTCATATCGGGTTAGTCCACTAGGGTCTTTTCATTGTGTAACAAGCCGTCATATCGGGTTAGTCCGCTAGGGACTTTTCATTGTGTAACAAGCCGTCATATCGGGTTAGTCCGCTAGGGACTTTTCATTGTGTAACAAGCCGTCATATCGGGTTAGTCCATTAGGGACTTTTCATTGTGTAACAAGCCGTCATATCGGGTTAGTCCGCTAGGGTCTTTTCATTGTGTAACAAGCCGTCATATCGGGTTAGTCCGCTAGGGACTTTTCATTGTGTAACAAGCCGTCATATCGGGTTAGTCCGCTAGGGACTTTTCATTGTGTAACAAGCCGTCATATCGGGTTAGTCCGCTAGGGACTTTTCATTGTGTAACAAGCCGTCATATCGGGTTAGTCCGCTAGGGACTTTGCATTGTGTAACAAGCCGTCATATCGGGTTAGTCCGCCAGGGACTTTTCATTGTGTAACAAGCCGCCATATCGGGTTAGTCCGCTAGGGACTTTTCATTGTGTAACAAGCCGTCATATCGGGTTAGTCCATTAGGGTCTTTTCATTGTGTAACAAGCCGTCATATCGGGTTAGTCCGCTAGGGTCTTTTCATTGTGTAACAAGCCGTCATATCTGGTTAGTCCAATAGGGACTTTTCATTGTGTAACAAGCCGTCATATCGGGTTAGTCCGCTAGGGTCTTTTCATTGTGTAACAAGCCGTCATATCGGGTTAGTCCGCTAGGGTCTTTTCATTGTGTAACAAGCCGTCATATCTGGTTAGTCCAATAGGGACTTTTCATTGTGTAACAAGCCGTCATATCGGGTTAGTCCATTAGGGTCTTTTCATTGTGTAACAAGCCGTCATATCGGGTTAGTCCGCTAGGGTCTTTTCATTGTGTAACAAGCCGTCATATCTGGTTAGTCCAATAGGGACTTTTCATTGTGTAACAAGCCGTCATATCGGGTTAGTCCGCTAGGGACTTTTCATTGTGTAACAAGCCGTCATATCGGGTTAGTCCGCTAGGGACTTTTCATTGTGTAACAAGCCGTCATATCGGGTTAGTCCACTAGGGACTTTTCATTGTGTAACAAGCCGTCATATCGGGTTAGTCCGCTAGGGACTTTTCATTGTGTAACAAGCCGTCATATCGGGTTAGTCCACTAGGGACTTTTCACTCAAAAGTTACAGAAAAACTGAGATGACTGTTGGATCCCAGGATGGTTTTATCATGTTGAAACATGGGAACACAACACTGGCACGTCTGGCAGAGAGACTGAGGTGACCGTTGGATTCCAGGATGGTTTTAACATGTTGGAACATGGGAACACAACACTGGCACGTCTGCCAGAGAGACTGACGCTGTAAAGTAGTCCAAGAAACACACAGACACATTCGATCCTGCTCTCGGCTCCCAAACCCAAGACATGAATTTAGGACTGCAGTTATTGTTGAATGCGTACCTGTTTTTTCAATCAAAACATATTCATTTTGTGCTTGAGTTATAGTTTTATCCGGACTGTAGACGACTTATGGTCTGTATTTTGACAGATTAATTATGGCTAAAGTTTGACTGAAGACAATTTATGGCCTGTATTTTTGACAGTTTTAATCATGGCTAAAGTTCGAAAACTCACACTTTTAGTGTTATTTTCCTAAAGGAGAAACAAATGGCAAGACATTCACAGATAATCAAACAAATGTGTTGAAGGGTTTTTTCCAGGTATTGTTCTGTGTCCATAACTCATGGAGATATATTGGAGGAAGAACCAAGGAAACAACAGGAATACATTACATTCACTATTCAACTGCAGCAAGGATTTATTTCTGTTGGATTGTTTGATAATTTCTTTAGAATGTTCAGCAGCGATAGCGCTATGATTTTTTTCAATCAAGATGTTTCCTAAAGAGTTGATATCTGTAGTAAAACCAAAAGAAGAGCAGCCTGAAATAATTTGGTGGGACCAATTGTCAAGCACAATTGAATTCCAAGACTTTATTGATGCTTATAAACATGCCTTTGATGTGCAGCTGTCTGTCTGGCAATGCATGCTGTTAGTAGAGTGATTCAACAGAGCAGAGTGTGGTGTGTGTGTGTGTGTGTGCCCGTGCGCATTCATGTGTGCGTACTTGTGCGCATGTGTATGTGTATGTCATTGGGCTCTGGTCAAAAGTCGTGCACTGCTACTTCTCTCACTGCTTGTTTTACCTGTTAACCTTGGTTGATAAATCTGATCTCGTTTTACCTGTTAACCTCGGTTGATAAATCTGATCTCGTTTTACCTGTTAACCTCGGTTGATAAATCTGATCTTGTTTTACCTGTTAACCTCGGTTGATAAATCTGATCTCGTTTTACCTGTTAACCTTGGTTGATAAATCTGATCTCGTTTTACCTGTTAACCTTGGTTGATAAGTCTGCTGAGAGGCTGTGAGGGCTCAGGCTGACCCTGATATGTTCTGATGCCGCGCGTTGGAGTCACGCTAATATATTACGTATCTGTTGGCAGGTCTGGGAACAGCTCTTAGTGTTGTCCTCAGCTGGCAGAGGTTACAGCAACTCAAATCAAATCAAAATCAAATCAAATGTATTTATAAAGCCCTTCTTACATCAGCTGATGTCTCAAATTGCTGTACAGAAACCCAGCCTAAAACCCCAAACAGCAAGCAATGCAGATGTAGAAGCACGGTGGCTAGGAAAAACTCCCTAGAAAGGACAAAACCTAGGAAGAAACCTAGAGAGGAACCAGGCTATGAGGGGTGGCCAGTCCTCTTCTAGCTGTGCCGGGTGGAGATTATAACAGAACATGGCCAAGATGTTCAAATGTTCATAAATGACCAGCACGGTCAAATAATAATAATCATAGTAGTTGTCGAGGGTGCAACAAGTTAGAACCTCAAGAGTAAATGTCAGTTGGCTTTTCATAGCCGATCATTGAGAGTATCTCTACCGCTTCTGCTGTCTCTAGAGAGTTGAAAACAGCAGGTCTGGGACAGGTAGCACGTCCGGTGAACAGGTCAGGGTTCCATAGCCGCAGGCAGAACAGTTGAAACTGGAGCAGCACCACGGCCAGGTGGACTCGGGACAGCAAGGAGTCATCATGTCAGGTAGTCCTAAGGCATGGTCCTAGGGCTCAGGTCCTCCAAGAGAGAGAAAGAAAGAAAGAAAGAGAGAAAGAGAGAATTAGAGAGAGCATACTTAAATTCACCCAGGACACCGGATAAGACAGGAGAAATACACCAGATATAACAGACTGACCCTAGCCCACCGACACATAAACTACTGCAGCATAAATACTGGAGGCTGAGACAGGAGGGGTCAGGAGACACTGTGGCCCCATCCGACGATACCCCCGGACAGGGCCAAACAGGAAGGATATAACCCCACCCACTTTGCCAAAGCACAGCCCCCACACCACTAGAGGGATATCTTCAACCACCAACTTACCATCCTGAGACAAGACAGGAAGACCACGTCAGTGACTCAACCCACTCAAGTGAAGCACCCCACCTAGGGATGGCATGGAAGAACACCAATAAGCCAGTGACTCAGCCCCTGTAATAGGGTTAGAGGCAGAGAATCCCAGTGGAGAGAGGGGAACCGGCCAGGCAGAGACAGCAAGGGCGGTTCGTTGCTCCAGAGCCTTTCAGTTCACCTTCACACTCCTGGGCCAGACTACACTCAATGATAGGACCCACTGAAGAGATGAGTCTTCAGTAAAGACTTAAAGGTTGAGACCGAGTCTGCATCTCTCACATGGGTAGGCAGACTATTCCATAAAAATTGAGCTCTATAGGAAAAAACCCTGCCTCCAGCTGTTTGCTTAGAAATTCTAGGGACAATTAGGAGGCCTGCGTCTTGTGACCGTAGCGTACGTGTAGGTATGTACGGCAGGACCAAATCGGAAAGATAGGTAGGAGCAAGCCCATGTAATGCTTTGTAGGTTAGCAGTAAAATCTTGAAATCAGCCCTTGCCTTAACAGGAAGCCAGTGTAGGGAGGCTAGCACTGGAGTAATATGATCAAATTTTATGGTTCTAGTCAGGATTCTAGCAGCCGTATTTAGCACTAACTGAAGTTTATTCAGTGCTTTATCCGGGTAGCCGGAAAGTAGAGCATTGCAGTAGTCCAACCTAGAAGTAACAAAGGCATGGATTAATTTTTCTGCATCATTTTTGGACAGAAAGTTTCTAATTTTTGCAATGTAGATGGAAAAACCACTCATTTACTTACTTACTCCACTCTGTTCTAAAAGTTTCCACAGAAACGCAGATGTCTCAGAGACGTTGTTGCCCACTGCATCGCAGTGCTTGAGGCATCACTACAGCCCCGGGTTCGATCCCAGGCTGTGTCACAGCCGGCCGTGACCGGGAGACCCACGATGGCGGCGCACAATTGGCCCCGTGTCGTACGGGTTACGGGAGGGTTTGGCCGGCCGGGATTTCCTTGTCCCAACGTGCTCTAGCAACTCCTTATGGCGGCTACAAGCTGACATCGGTAGTCAGTTGGATGGTGTTTCCTCCGACACGTTAGTGCGGCTGGCTTCCAGGTTAATCAAGCAGTGTGTCAGGAAGCAGTGCGGCTCGGCTGGGTCGTGTTTCGGAGGACGCACGGCTCTCGACCTTCGCCTCTCCCCAGTCCGTAGGGGAGTTGCAGCGATGAGACAAGACTGTAAATACCAATTGGATATCAGGACATTGGTGTGAAAAAAGGAAAATAATAATAATAGTAAGTAAATTAAAAATATATATATATATATATGATGTTATCATCCAGTTGTTGCTTTTTCCAGTGTAATGGTTGTTATGATTGAGGCTAGGTCACTCAATTTATTGAACTTTTGAATAATATATAAGTTATGTATTAGTTTCAATGCTTAATTAAAGTACATTAACAACAGGACAGTATAGGCCCCATTCATATTGTCTCAGCAAATGGAGATTGAGGGTTTGTGACAGAGAGAGCAAGTCTGGTCCCAGATCTGATCTCACCTAGTCTGGTCCCAGATCTGATCTCACCTAGCCTGGTCCCAGATCTGATCTCACCTAGCCTGGTCCCAGATCTGATCTCACCTAGCCTGGTCCCAGATCTGATCTCACTAGCCTGGTCACAGATCTGATCTCACTAGCCTGGTCCCAGAGCTGATCTCACCTAGTCTGGTCCCAGATCTGATCTCACCTAGCCTGGTCCCAGATCTGATCTCACCTAGCCTGGTCCCAGATCTGATCTCACCTAGCCTGGTCCCAAATCTGATCTCACCTAGCTTTGGTCCCAGATCTGATCTCACCTAGCCTGGTCCCTGATCTGATCTCACCTAGCCTGGTCCCAGATCTGATCTCACCTAGCCTGGTCCCAAATCTGATCTCACCTAGTCTGGTCCCAGATCTGATCTCACCTAGCCTGCTCCCAGATCTGATCTCACCTAGCCTGGTGTCAGATCTGATCTCACCTAGCCTGCTCCCAGATCTGATCTCACCTAGCCTGGTGTCAGATCTGATCTCACCTAGCCTGCTCCCAGATCTGATCTCACTAGCCTGGTCCCAGATCTAATTTCACCTAGCCTGGTCCCAGATCTGATCTCACCTAGCCTGGTCCCAGATCTGATCTCACCTAGCCTGGTCCTAGATATATTTGTGCTTTTACCTACTCCATCCTCATTGTCAAGCCAAAATGTAATTGCATGGCAATTCCATAAGGAGTTGCCAAGAAACCGACTGGCAGCGAGAATAAGAAAGAGCCTGACCAGACTTGAATCCAATGTTGTGTTTATCCCCATGCCTTCTGCAGTGATGTAGCGTCTTGTGCTCTAGCTAGCTAATCAACAACCATAATAAACGCTTTGCTTATTTGCATGAAGACACTTTATGACTTCCCAGCAAACCAAAATTGGTTCTGTGAAAGTTCCCAGAACGTTCATTAAGTCTCACGTTAAAAATGTTCTCATACCACAAAAAAAACTGTCCAGCCGGGCTGGTGATTATACAATGTTTGTATAAAACACTTGAAGATGTTGCTAGAACATTCCTAGAACACATTTAATCTGTTCTTTAAATGTTCTCAGAACGGTTCATTAGGTTGTGGGAATATTGTGGGGATATTACAATAGATATGTTCCCAAAACACAAAAACTGTCTAGTTGGGCGGATGGATTCTGCAATGTTTCTTTTAGGGTGCAAAAAAACATTCAGCTGATGTTGCTAGAACATTCCTAGAACACATTTAATCTGTTCTTTAAATGTTCCCAGAATGTTTCATTAGGTTGTGGGAACATTATGGGGATATTACAATAGATAGGTTCCCAAAACACTGAAACTGTCCTATTGTGCTGACATTCAGATCATGTTTGTATCAGGGTGCACAAAACATTCCTTTGATGTTCCAATAATGTTGACAGAACAGTATTTTCAGTTATTTAATCGGTTCCTCAAGCATTTAATTAGGTTGTGGGAACAGTGTGGGTACATTACAAGAAATAAGTTCCCAAAACACAAAATATACTCAGTCATACAATGTTTAAGTTAAGGTTACAAAGGACATTCCTATAATATTGCAAGAATGTTGGCAGAACACCAGAATCTTTAAAGGTTCCCAGAATTTTTTTTTCATTTTGGGAGTTGCCTGGGATGTTGCAAGATTATTGTTGTGATATTCACATAGATTACACAGAACATTCCCACAATGTTGCACAATGTTCCACAATTTCCAAATAAGTACGTTTTTATGATGTTCATAGCATATCTGTTTTACGTTTAACATAATATTGCATTGATGTTCACGCAATATACATTTTATCTTGTCTTGGACGTCCTCCAAATATTTCAAGAACATTTTGAAAATGTTACATATTTAACTTTTTACCTAATATTACCATTCTCAGCATGCAAATGTGTAGCTCCTAAAAGCAGATTGGAATTCATCCCCATAATGTTTCTCTACAGATTTAATGGCAATTCACATTTGAAGGGGATGTAGACACATTTAAATTTCCTTCGTGGGACATTTGATCAGCATTTAATCATACAAACAAAAACATATTTTTTTACACTTCATATGTTGACAATCTGCGTAGTATTTCAGTCATACGACATTTGAACTGCATTTAAAGCTGCAATATGTTACTTTTTGGATGACCCGAACCAAATTCACATAGAAATGTAGTTATAGATCTGTCATTCTCATTGAAAGCGAGTCTAAAAAAGCGGTAGATCTGTTCTACGTGCGCTATATCTACGCTTCCCGTTCTTAAGTTTTGTTTTTGCGTCTTTTAATTTCAGTTTTGTACACCAGCTTCCAACAACTGAAAATATAAATAATTGTGGTTTATTGAAAGGATATTTCACAGCGGTTTAGATGTTTCTCTACACCACGTGTCAAACTCGTTCCACGGAGGGCCGAAAATATATTGGTAGCTCGATTTATTCACCCTCACTTCCCCCATCCTCTTGATTGGCTGCGTACTTCTGGGCCTATATTTACAAGGTATCCAAGACACAAGACTGGGGACCATATCAAGCATCTCAAAGGAGGGATTATAATGTGTGCGTTTTTTGGTGTTGTTGTTATTTACACTAAAGGATTATATTTTTTTAGTTAGTCTAAATTCTGCAATTCTGACTGGATTTATAAATCTGTACAAAAAAAATACATCCTCTCTTTTTCATAGATTATGTCTAATCCTCAATTTGACCAGGGCCCATAGGGAATATGTAGGGTACTTTTGACCAGGGCCCATAGGGAATATGTAGGGTACTAATGACCAGGGCCCATAGGGAATATGTAGGGTACTTTTGACCAGGGCCCATAGGGAATATGTAGGGTACTTTTGACCGGGGCCTATAGGGAATATGTAGGGTACTTTTGACCAGGGCCCATAGGGAACATGTAGGGTACTTTTGACCAGGGCCCATAGGGAATATGTAGGGTACTTTTGACCAGGGCCCATAGGGAACATGTAGGGTACTAATGACCAGGGCCCATAGGGAACATGTAGGGAATAGGATGCCATTTGGGAGGCAACAATTTGATTCATGCTCGACAGGATGGCATGTACTCTGTTTTTCAGTTTGTTTTTCCTGTTAGCTTGTGCTCTGGTTATGTTCCAAACGGCACCCTATTCCCTATATAGTGCACTTCTTTTGACCAGAGCCCCCCATAGGGAATAGGTCTTTGGTCAAAAGTAGTGCACTATATAGGGAAGAGTGTGGCGTTTGGAATGTATCTCTCTCGCTGTCTCTCTGTCTCTCTGTCTCTCTCTCTCTGTCTCTCTCTCTCTCTCTGTCTCTGTCTCTCTCTCTCTCTCTCTCTGTCTCTCTCTCTCTCTCTCTCTCTCTCTCTCTCTCTCTCTCTCTCTCTCTCTCTCTCTCTCTCTCTCTCTCTCTCTCTCTCTCTCTCTCTCTCCCTCTCTCCCTCTCTCCCTCTCCCTCCCTCTCCCCCCTCCCTCTCCCTCCCTCCCTCTCCCTCCCTCTCCCTCCCTCCCTGTCTCTCTGCTTGTTTTTAGTGGACGTTAAGCCTGCTGTGAGAGCTCAGGTTGACCCTAATGAGGTCTGATGCCGCGCTGAACAAACACCGCTGGGTCTAGGTACTGTGTCGTGTCCCAAATGGCACCTTGTTCCCTACAGATGTACCGTCTTAATTTGATCACCCTGTTGCAGAAGAAAAAAGGCTTCTGAAGATTGTAAGTTTCCGCTTTGAAATTTCAGACTTGAATTTGACGTTGCGACAAAAAAGTATCAATATCCATTATTTATAATCCACATAATAATTTACATTTCCTGTTGCTGCAAATTAAGATACTACATGTATATCTAGTGCACTATTTTTAACCAGGGCCCATAGGGCTTGGGTTGGCTCTGGTACAAAGTAGTGCACTATATAGGGAGAATGGTGCCATTTGGGATACAGCTGGTGTGTGTACAGGTAACTACCAACAGAACAGAAACATTTGAGTAAATGAGGGATACAAAAGTATATTGAAAGCAGGTGCTTCCACACAGGTGTGGTTCCTGACTTCATTAAGCGATTAACATCCCATCACGCTTAGGGTCATGTATTAAAATGCTGGGCAGGCCATTATTTTGGCTACCATGGCTACATTTTAGTCATTTAGCAGACACTCTTATCCAGAGCGACTTACAGTAGTGAATGCATACATTTCATAAAAAAAATGTCCCATACTGGTCCCCCGTGGGAATCGAACCCACGACCCTGGCGTTGCAAACACCACGCTCTACCAACTGAGCCACACTATGCCCCAATAGGATGGAAATTCTCCCATCCACAGGGTACTGGTGGTCACTGAATGATTTGATGAGCATCAAAACGATGTTAGCCATATGCCATGGCCGTCTCAATCACCAGATCTGAACCCGGATGAACCCGTATGAACCCGTATTAACCTGTATGGGAGATTCTGGAGCCGGCGCCTGAGACGGCGTTGTCCCACCGTCATCAACAGAACACTAAATGATGGAATTTCTCATGGAAGAATGACGTCACAATAGAGTTCCAGACACCTGTAGAATCTATGTCAAGGTGGATTGAAGCTGTTCTGGCTGCTGGTGGCCCAACGCCCTATTAACACACTTTATGCTGGTGTTTCCTTTCCCCACGGTAAATGTTGGTTTGTCAGCTCTGGGTCATAGGAAGGGCAACACAGGTGCTGCCTTCCTGTGTACTGTAAATACCGTACTAATTGGTCAGACCCACCGGTGGGTAAGCTGCAGGCTTGTTAGCTATTAGACTCGTATCGTACAGAGGATAAAATGTTTCAATCAATTTGATAAAGCTTGCCTGGGATAAATGGACTGAGCTTTATTAATCATATCAGTATGTGGTTTTTGGATCTCACAGGATATGATTTATGTGTCTCTCTGTTCCTGTTAGAGTAGGACGGATGTTGATCCCCAGAGAGAGAGAGAGGCTGGTAGAGAGAGACAGGTAGAGAGAGAGACAGGTAGAGAGAGAGAGAGACAGGTAGAGAGAGAGACAGGTAGAGAGAGAGACAGGTAGAGAGAGAGACAGGTAGAGAGAGAGACAGATAGAGAGAGAGAGACAGGTAGAGAGAGAGAGACAGAGAGATTCCATACAGATACACATTCTATTTCATACAGATACACAAACCATTCCATACAGATAATCATACCATTCCATACAGATACACAAACCATTCCATACAGATAAACATACCATTCCATACAGATACACAAACCATTCCATACAGATACACATTCCATTCCATACAGATACACATACCATTCCATTCCATACAGATACACATTCCATTCCATTCCAT
This sequence comes from Salmo trutta, assembly GCF_901001165.1. Classification (NCBI taxonomy): domain Eukaryota; kingdom Metazoa; phylum Chordata; class Actinopteri; order Salmoniformes; family Salmonidae; genus Salmo; species Salmo trutta. Next base: position 1,730,545 of record NW_021823319.1, on the reverse strand, counting down.
ACAGATACCCATACCATTCCATTCCATACAGATACAAATACTATTCCATACAGATACACATTCTATTTCATACAGATACACATTCCATTCCATTCCATACAGATACACATTCCATTCCATTCCATACAGATACACATTCCATTCCATACAGATACACATTCCATTCCATACAGATACACATTCCATTCCATTCCATACAGATACACATTCCATTCCATTCCATACAGATACACATTCCATTCCATTCCATACAGATACACATACCATTCCATTCCATACAGATACACATTCCATTCCATACAGATACACATACCATTCCATTCCATACAGATACACATTCCATTCCATACAGATACACATTCCATTCCATTCCATACAGATACACATACCATTCCATACAGATACACATTCCATTCCATTCCATTCCATACAGATACACATTCCATTCCATACAGATACACATTCCATTCCATTCCATACAGATACACATTCCATTCCATTCCATACAGATACCATTCCATTCCATACAGATACCATTCCATTCCATACAGATACCATTCCATTCCATACAGATACCATTCCATACAGATACACATACCATTCCATTCCATTCCATACAGATACACATTCCATTCCATTCCATACAGATACACATTCCATTCCATTCCATACAGATACACATACCATTCCATTCCATACAGATACACATTCCATTCCATACAGATACACATACCATTCCATACAGATACACATTCTATTCCATACAGATACCATTCCATTCCATACAGATTCCATTCCATACAGATACACATACCATTCCATTCCATACAGATACACATACCATTCCATTCCATACAGATACACATACCATTCCATACAGATACACATTCCATTCCATTCCATACAGATACACATTCCATTCCATTCCATACAGATACACATTCCATTCCATTCCATACAGATACACATACCATTCCATACCATACAGATACACATTCCATTCCATACAGATACACATTCCATTCCATTCCATTCCGTACAGATACACATTCTATTCCATACAGATACACATTCTATTCTATACAGATACACATTCCATTCCTTACAGATACACATTCCATTCCATACAGATACACATTCCATTCCATACAGATACACATTCCATTCCATACAGATACACATACCATTCCATACAGATACACATACCATTCCATACAGATACACATACCATTCCATTCCATACAGATACACATTCCATTCCATTCCATACAGATACACATTCCATTCCATTCCATACAGATACACATTCCATTCCATTCCATACAGATACACATACCATTCCATACAGATACACATTCCATTCCATACAGATACACATTCCATTCCATTCCATATAGATACACATACCATTCCATTCCATACAGATACACATTCCATTCCATACCATACAGATACACATACCATTCCGTACAGATACACATTCCATTCCATTCCATATAGATAGACATACCATTCCATTCCATACAGATACACATTCCATTCCATACAGATACACATACCATTCCATACCATACAGATACACATACCATTCCATTCCATACAGATACACATACCATACCATTTCATACAGAGAAACATACCATACCATTTCATACAGATTCACATATATTTTTCAGAAGAAGTGAAGAATTCAATAGTCACTGCTCATCTGCTTCTAATTCAGCTTGTCATCCTGTTCATGTGTGACAGCCAACTCTTGTCTCCTCTGACGTAGCAAACATAATACATTTGGCCGTGAGACAGCAGAGTGTTGGAAACCATGTGCAGGGCGTGCTTCATGTACTAACAGACGTATGCCCGGGCTGAAATAGCTGCTTTGAAATCTCCCAGAGCTGTGGTTTAGTTTGGAGTGGTCTACTCTCCTCCTAACATCACGATCATGGGCCCATATCCACAAATCATCTCAGAGTAGGAGTGATGATCTTGGATCAGGTCCCCCCCCCCCCTTGTCCATATAATGTTATCCATTATTATATAAAAACCTAAACTGATCTCAGATCCTCCTCTGAGACGCTGTATGAATACCAAGAAGCTGTTAGACCATCTGGTGGTCTACTTCCCAAATGGACCTCTTTCGCTATTATAGTGCACTACTTTACCCTATGGGGCCCTGGTCAAAAGTAGTGCACTTCATAGGGAGTTAGAGGGCCATTTGGGAAGCAGAACTTGGATTCACAAGAGATCACTTATTTGAACTCTGGGTCTCTCACTGGGCGACCTCACCTCGTCCAGGACTCTCTAGAAGATGTGTCGGACAATCACAGATCACACCCGATGATCCCTAATCCTGTGAGCAGAGCATCTATATATCTCTATAAACACCGATGGGCCCTAATCTTGTGAGCAGAGCATCTATATCTCTATAAACACTGATGGGCCCTAATCTTGTGAGCAAAGCATCTATATCTCTGTAAACACCGATGGTCCCTAATCTTGTGAGCAAAGCATCTATATCTCTATAAACACCGATGGTCCCTAATCTTGTGAGCAGAGCATCTATATCTCTGTAAACACCGATGGTCCCTAATCCTGTGAGCAGAGCATCTATATCTCTGTAAACACCGATGGTCCCTAATCTTGTGAGCAAAGCATCTATATCTCTGTAAACACCGATGATCCCTAATCTTGTGAGCAAAGCATCTATATCTCTGTAAACACCGATGGTCCCTAATCCTGTGAGCAAAGCATCTATATCTCTGTAAACACCGATGGTCCCTAATCCTGTGAGCAAAGCATCTATATCTCTGTAAACACCGATGATCCCTAATCTTGTGAGCAAAGCATCTATATCTCTGTAAACACCGATGGTCCCTAATCTTGTGAGCAGAGCATCTATATCTCTGTAAACACCGATGGTCCCTAATCCTGTGAGCAGAGCATCTATATCTCTGTAAACACCGATGGTCCCTAATCTTGTGAGCAGAGCATCTATATCTCTGTAAACACCGATGATCCCTAATCTTGTGAGCAAAGCATCTATATCTCTGTAAACACTGATGATCCCTAATCTTGTGAGCAAAGCATCTATATCTCTGTAAACACCGATGATCCCTAATCTTGTGAGCAAAGCATCTATATCTCTGTAAACACCGATGGTCCCTAATCTTGTGAGCAAAGCATCTATATCTCTGTAAACACCGATGGTCCCTAATCTTGTGAGCAAAGCATCTATATCTCTATAAACACCGATGGTCCCTAATCTTGTGAGCAAAGCATCTATATCTCTATAAACACCGATGGTCCCTAATCCTGTGAGCAGAGCATCTATATCTCTGTAAACACTGATGATCCCTAATCCTGTGAGCAGAGCATCTATATCTCTGTAAACACTGATGGTCCCTAATCCTGTGAGCAGAGCATCTATATCTCTATAAACACCGATGATCCCTAATCCTGTGAGCAGAGCATCTATATCTCTGTAAACACTGATGATCCCTAATCCTGTGAGCAGAGCATCTATATCTCTGTAAACACCGATGGGCCCTAATCCTGTGAGCAGAGCATCTATATCTCTGTAAACACCGATGATCCCTAATCCTGTGAGCAGAGCATCTATATCTCTGTAAACACCGATGGTCCCTAATCCTGTGAGCAGAGCATCTATATCTCTGTAAACACTGATGTAGTTGTAGCAGTTCAACAGTCACCAATCACATTGTTCTTTCCTTCATCCCCCCCAAAAACTATATATATGTATTAGTCACATGCGCAGAATACAACAGGTGTAGACCTAACAGTGAAATGCTTACTTACGAGCCCTTAACCAACAGTGCAGTTTCCCCCCACCAAAAAATACGGATAAGAATAAGAGATAAAAGTAACAAGTAATTAAGGAGCAGTAAAAAATAACAATATATACAGGTGGGTGCCGGTACAGAGTCAATGAGCGGGGGCACCGGTTAGTTGAGGTAGTATGTACATGTAGGTAGAGTTATTAAAGTGACTATGCATAGATGATAACAGAGAGTGGCAGTGGTGTGGAGAGGGGGGGGGGGGGCAATACAAATAGTCTGGGTAGCCATTTGACTAGATGTTCAGGAGTCTTATGGCTTGGAGGTAGAAGCTGTTTAGAAGCCTCTTGGACCTAGACTTGGCACTCCAGTACTGCTTGCCGTGCGGTAGCAGAGAGAACAGTCTATGACTAGGGTGGCTGGAGTCTTTGACACCGCCTGGTATAGAGGTCCTAGAAGGCAGAAAGCTTGGCCCCAGTGATGTACTGGGCCGTTCGCACTACCCTCTGTAGTGCCTTGTGGTCGGAGGCCGAACAGTTGCCATACCAGGTGGTGATGCAACCAGTCAGGATGCTCTCGATGGTGCAGTTGTAGAACCTTTTGAGGATCTGAGGACCCATGCCAAATCTTTTCAGTCTCCTGAGGGAGAATAGGTTTGTGCTCTCTTCACGACTGTCATGGTGTGCTTGGACCATGTTAGTTTGTTGGTGATGTGGACACCAAGGAACTTGAAGCTCTCAACCTGCTCCACTGCAGCAGCCCTGTCGATGAGAATGGGGACGTGCTCTGTCTTCTTTTTCCTGTAGGCCACAAACATCTCCTTTGTCTTGATCACGTTGAGTGAGAGGTTGTTGTCCTGGCACCACACGACCAGGTCTCTGACCTCCTCCCTATGGCCGTCTCGTTGTTGTCGGTGATCAGGCCTACCACTGTTGTGTCATCGGCAAATTTAATGATGGTGTTGGAGTCGTGCCTGGCCGTGCAGTCATGAGTGAACAGGGAGTACAGGAGGGGACTGAGCACACCCCCCTGAGGGACCCTTGTGTTGAGGATCAGCGAGGCGGATGTGTTATTACCTCATTGAATGCTGAGCTGTAGCTACCCTTACCACCTGGGGGCGGCCCGTCAGGAAGTCCAGGATCCAGTTGCAGAGGGAGGTGTTTAGTCCCAGGGTCTTTAGCTTATTGATGAGCTTTGAAGGCACTATGGTGTTGAACGCTGAGCTGTAGTCAATGAATAGCATTCTTGCATAGGTGTTCCTTTTGTCCAGGTGGGAAAGGGCAGTGTGGAATGCAATAGAGATTGCATCATCAGTGGATCTGTTGGGGCGGTATACAAATTGGAGTGGATCTAGGGTTTTGGGATGATGGTGTTGATGTGAGCCATGACCAGCCTTTCAAAGCACTTAATGGCTACAGCTGTGAGTGCTACGGGTCTGTAGTCATTTAGGCAGGTTACCTTAGTGTTCTTGGACACAGGGACTATGGTAGTATCCTTTAAACCTGTTGGTATTACAGACTCGGACAGGGAGAGGTTGAAAATGTCAGTGAAGACATTTTGCTAGACCTTATTGTTTTGATTTCCTAGACCTTGACAACATGTCTTGTCTGGTTATTTGTGAAGGTGTTTAATTGACCACAGGTGAACATATGACCCTGTCACATCAGTGTTTCTCATGTGTTTTGCTCAGTGTGTGTTTGCCAAATCAAATCAAAGTTTATTAGTCACATACACAGGTTACAGCAGGTATTAACAGTGCAGTGAAATGCTTACTGGCAAGCTTTCCTCAACAGTGCAGTACAAATATCAATAATAATCAAACGTCAAATCCCAAATATTTCAAGTAAGTAGTAAAAAAGTAGTATGCATAGTAATAACTGGTTGCTTGTGGTGGAATATGTTGAATCCATAGAATATATAGAATCTGTAGAATATATAGAATCTATAGAATCTGTAGAATATATAGAATCTATAGAATCTGTAGAATATGAAGATTATTTAGAATATGTACAATATATAGAATATGTGGAATATATAAAATATGTACAATATTTATATTTTTTTGAATATCTGGAATATATATAATATGTAGAATATATATAATATTTAGAAAATGTAGAATCTGTAGAATCTGTAGAATATGTAGAATCTGTAGAATATGTAGATTATTTAGAATATGTACAATATATAGAATATGTAGAATATGTAGAACATTTAGAATATATATTATATAGTATATGTAGAATATATAGAATATGTACAATACTAACAATATATAGAATATGTAGAATCCATAGAATATGTAGAATCTATAAAATATGTAGAATCTTTAGAATATGTAGAAACTATAAAACATATGTAGAATCTTTAGAATATTTAGAATATGTCGAATCTATAGAATTTGAAGAAAGTGTAGAATCTAAAATATATGTAGAATATGTAGAATCTATAAAATATGTAGAATCTTTAGAATATGTAGAATCTATAGAACATGTACAATCCACAGAATTTGTAGAATCTATTGAATATGTGGAATATCTAAAATATGTACAATATTTACATTTTTTAGAATATCTGGAATATATATAATATGTAGAATATATAGAATATTTAGAAAATGTAGAATCTGTAGAATATGTAGAATGTATAGAATATGTAGAATCTGTAGAATATGTAGAATCTGTAGAATATGTAGATTATTTAGAATATGTACAATATATAGAATATGTAGAATATGTAGAATATTTAGAATATATATTATATAGTATATGTAGAATATATAGAATATGTACAATATTAACAATATATAGAATATGTAGAATCCATAGAATATGTAGAATCTATAAAATATGTAGAATCTTTAGAATATGTAGAATCTATAAAACATCTGTAGAATCTTTTGAATATTTAGAATATGTCGAATCTATAGAATTTGAAGAAAGTGTAGAATCTATAAAATATGTAGAATCTTTACAATATGTAGAATCTATAGAACATGTACAATCCACAGAATATGTAGAATCTATTGAATATGTAGAATATATAGAATCTGTAGAATCTGTGCTATATGTACAATCTATAGGATATGTAGAATCCATAAAATATGTAGAATCTTTAAAATGTGTAGAATCTATAGAATATGTAGAATATGTTGAAAATGTAGAATCTGTAGAATGTATAGAATATGTAGAATATATAGAATCTGTAGAATATTTAGAATATATAGAATCTGCAGAATATATAGAATCTGTAGTATATGTAGAATCTGTAGAATATATAGAATGTGTAGAATATATAGAATGTGTAGAATGTATAGAATCTGTAGAATATGGGGAATCTATAGAATCTGTAGAATCTATAGAATATATAGAATTTCTAGAATGTATAGAATCTGTAGAATATACTGTATAGAATATATAAAATATATAAAATATTTTGAATATGTAGACAATATGATATATAGTATGCATTGTGAATGTATTATGTCAACTGTCTTGGTAGAGCAGTGTCTTGGTAGAGCAGTGTCTTGGTAGAGAAGTGTGTTGGTAGAGAAGTGTCTTGGTAGGGCAGTGTCTTGGCAGAGCAGTGTCTTGGTAGGGCAGTGTCTTGGTAGAGCAGTGTCTTGGCAGAGCAGTGTCTTGGTAGAGCAGTGTCATGGTAGGGCAGTGTCTTGGTAGAGCAGTGTCTTGGCAGAGCAGTGTCTTGGTAGAGCAGTGTCTTGGTAGAGCAGTGTCTTGGTAGAGCAGTGTCTTGGTAGGGCAGTGTCTTGGTAGAGCAGTGTCTTGGTAGGGCAGTGTCTTGGTAGAGCAGTGTCTTGGTAGAGCAGTAACTTGGTAGGGCAGTAACTTGGTAAGGCAGTGTCTTGGTAGGGCAGTAACTTGGTAGGGCAGTGTCTTGGTAGGGCAGTGTCTTGGTAGGGCAGTGTCTTGGTAGGGCAGTAACTTGGTAGGGCAGTGTCTTGGTAGAGCAGTAACTTGGTAGGGCAGTGTCTTGTTAGGGCAGAAACTTGGTAGGGCAGTGTCTTGGTAGAGCAGTAACTTGGTAGGGCAGTGTCTTGGTAGGGCAGTAACTTGGTAGGGCAGTGTCTTGGTAGGGCAGTGTCTTGGTAGAGCAGTAACTTGGTAGGGCAGTGTCTTGGTAGGGCAGTAAGTTGGTAGGGCAGTGTCTTGGTAGGGCTGTGTCTTGGTAGAGCAGTGTCTTGGTAGGGTAGTGTCTTGGTAGAGCAGTAACTTGGTAGGGCAGTGTCTTGGTAGGGCAGTGTCTTGGTAGAGCAGTAACTTGGTAGGGCAGTGTCTTGGTAGAGCAGTAACTTGGTAGGGCAGTGTCTTGGTAGGGCAGTAACTTGGTAGGGCAGTGTCTTGGTAGAGCAGTAACTTGGTAGGGCAGTGTCTTGGTAGGGCAGTAACTTGGTAGGGCAGTGTCTTGGTAGGGCAGTGTCTTGGTAGAGCAGTAACTTGGTAGGGCAGTGTCTTGGTAGGGCAGTAACTTGGTAGGGCAGTGTCTTGGTAGGGCAGTGTCTTGGTAGAGCAGTAACTTGGTAGGGCAGTGTCTTGGTAGAGCAGTAACTTGGTAGGACAGTGTCTTGGTAGGGCAGTAACTTGGTAGGGCAGTGTCTTGGTAGGGCAGTAACTTGGTAGGGCAGTGTCTTGGTAGGGCAGTAACTTGGTAAGGCAGTGTCTTGGTAGGGCAGTAACTTGGTAGGGCAGTGTCTTGGTAGGGCAGTGTCTTGGTAGGGCAGTGTCTTGGTAGGGCAGTAACTTGGTAGGGCAGTGTCTTGGTAGAGCAGTAACTTGGTAGGGCAGTGTCTTGGTAGGGCAGTAACTTGGTAGGGCAGTGTCTTGGTAGAGCAGTAACTTAGTAGGGCAGTGTCTTGGTAGGGCAGTAACTTGGTAGGGCAGTGTCTTGGTAGGGCAGTGTCTTGGTAGAGCAGCAACTTGGTAGGGCAGTGTCTTGGTAGGGCAGTAAGTTTGTAGGGCAGTGTCTTGGTAGGGCAGTGTCTTGGTAGAGCAGTGTCTTGGTAGGGTAGTGTCTTGGTAGAGCAGTAACTTGGTAGGGCAGTGTCTTGGTAGGGCAGTGTCTTGGTAGAGCAGTAACTTGGTAGGGCAGTGTCTTGGTAGAGCAGTAACTTGGTAGGGCAGTGTCTTGGTAGGGCAGTAACTTGGTAGGGCAGTGTCTTGGTAGGGCAGTGTCTTGGTAGGGCAGTGTCTTGGTAGGGCAGTGTCTTGGTAGGGCAGTAACTTGGTAGGGCAGTGTCTTGGTAGAGCAGTAACTTGGTAGGGCAGTGTCTTGGCAGAGCAGTGTCTTGGTAGGGCAGTGTCTTGGTAGGGCAGTGTCTTGGTAGGGCAGTAACTTGGTAGGGCAGTGTCTTGGTAGGGCAGTAACTTGGTAGGGCAGTGTCTTGGTAGGGCAGTAACTTGGTAGGGCAGTGTCTTGGTAGGGCAGTGTCTTGGTAGAGCAGTGTCTTGGTAGGGCAGGGTCTTGGTAGGGCAGTGTCTTGGTAGGGCAGTAACTTGGTAAGGCAGTGTCTTGGTAGGGCAGTAACTTGGTAGGGCAGTGTCTTGGTAGGGCAGTGTCTTGGTAGGGCAGTGTCTTGGTAGGGCAGTAACTTGGTAGGGCAATGTCTTGGTAGGGCAGTGTCTTGGTAGGGCAGTGTCTTGGTAGGGCAGTGTCTTGGTAGAGCAGTAACTTGGTAGGGCAGTGTCTTGGCAGAGCAGTGTCTTGGTAGAGCAGTGTGTTGGTAGGGCAGTGTCTTGGTAGAGCAGTAACTTGGTAGAGCAGTAATTTGGTAGAGCAGTAACTTGGTAGGGCAGTGTCTTGGTAGGGCAGTAACTTGGTAGGGCAGTGTCTTGGTAGAGCAGTAACTTGGTAGGGCAGTGTCTTGGTAGGGCAGTAACTTGGTAGGGCAGTGTCTTGGTAGGGCAGTGTCTTGGTAGAGCAGTAACTTTGTAGGGCAGTGTCTTGGTAGGGCAGTAACTTGGTAGGGCAGTGTCTTGGTAGGGCAGTGTCTTGGTAGAGCAGTAACTTGGTAGGGCAGTGTCTTGGTAGAGCAGTAACTTGGTAGGGCAGTGTCTTGGTAGGGCAGTAACTTGGTAGGGCAGTGTCTTGGTAGGGCAGTAACTTGGTAGGGCAGTGTCTTGGTAGGGCAGTAACTTGGTAAGGCAGTGTCTTGGTAGGGCAGTAACTAGGTAGGGCAGTGTCTTGGTAGGGCAGTGTCTTGGTAGGGCAGTGTCTTGGTAGGGCAGTAACTTGGTAGGGCAGTGTCTTGGTAGAGCAGTAACTTGGTAGGGCAGTGTCTTGGTAGGGCAGTAACTTGGTAGGGCAGTGTCTTGGTAGAGCAGTAACTTGGTAGGGCAGTGTCTTGGTAGGGCAGTAACTTGGTAGGGCAGTGTCTTGGTAGGGCAGTGTCTTGGTAGAGCAGTAACTTGGTAGGGCAGTGTCTTGGTAGGGCAGTAAGTTGGTAGGGCAGTGTCTTGGTAGGGCAGTGTCTTGGTAGAGCAGTGTCTTGGTAGGGTAGTGTCTTGGTAGAGCAGTAACTTGGTAGGGCAGTGTCTTGGTAGGGCAGTGTCTTGGTAGAGCAGTAACTTGGTAGGGCAGTGTCTTGGTAGAGCAGTAACTTGGTAGGGCAGTGTCTTGGTAGGGCAGTAACTTGGTAGGGCAGTGTCTTGGTTGGGCAGTGTCTTGGTAGGGCAGTGTCTTGGTAGAGCAGTGTCTTGGTAGGGCAGTAACTTGGTAGGGCAGTGTCTTGGTAGAGCAGTAACTTGGTAGGGCAGTGTCTTGGCAGAGCAGTGTCTTGGTAGGGCAGTGTCTTGGTAGGGCAGTGTGTTGGTAGGGCAGTAACTTGGTAGGGCAGTGTCTTGGTAGGGCAGTAACTTGGTAGGGCAGTGTCTTGGTAGGGCAGTAACTTGGTAGGGCAGTGTCTTGGTAGGGCAGTGTCTTGGTAGAGCAGTGTCTTGGTAGGGCAGTGTCTTGGTAGGGCAGTGTCTTGGTAGGGCAGTAACTTGGTAAGGCAGTGTCTTGGTAGGGCAGTAACTTGGTAGGGCAGTGTCTTGGTAGGGCAGTGTCTTGGTAGGGCAGTGTCTTGGTAGGGCAGTAACTTGGTAGGGCAGTGTCTTGGTAGGGCAGTAACTTGGTAGGGCAGTGTCTTGGTAGGGCAGTGTCTTGGTAGAGCAGTAACTTGGTAGGGCAGTGTCTTGGCAGAGCAGTGTCTTGGTAGAGCAGTGTGTTGGTAGGGCAGTGTCTTGGTAGAGCAGTAACTTGGTAGAGCAGTAATTTGGTAGAGCAGTAACTTGGTAGGGCAGTGTCTTGGTAGGGCAGTAACTTGGTAAGGCAGTGTCTTGGTAGAGCAGTAACTTGGTAGGGCAGTGTCTTGGTAGGGCAGTAACTTGGTAGGGCAGTGTCTTGGTAGGGCAGTGTCTTGGTAGAGCAGTAACTTGGTAGGGCAGTGTCTTGGTAGGGCAGTAACTTGGTAGGGCAGTGTCTTGGTAGGGCAGTGCCTGGGTAGAGCAGTAACTTGGTAGGGCAGTGTCTTGGTAGAGCAGTAACTTGGTAGGGCAGTGTCTTGGTAGGGCAGTAACTTGGTAGGGCAGTGTCTTGGTAGGGCAGTAACTTGGTAGGGCAGTGTCTTGGTAGGGCAGTAACTTGGTAGAGCAGTGTCTTGGTAGGGCAGTAACTTGGTAGGGCAGTGTCTTGGTAGAGCAGTAACTTGGTAGGGCAGTGTCTTGGTAGGGCAGTAACTTAGTAGAGCAGTGTCTTGGTAGGGCAGTGTCTTGGTAGAGCAGTAACTTGGTAGGGCAGTGTCTTGGTAGGGCAGTAACTTGGTAGGGCAGTGTCTTGGTAGGGCAGTGTCTTGGTAGAGCAGTAACTTGGTAGGGCAGTGTATTGGTAGAGCAGTAACTTGGTAGGGCAGTGTCATGGTAGGGCAGTGTCTTGGTAGAGCAGTAACTTGGTAGGGCAGTGTCTTGGTAGAGCAGTAACTTGGTAGGGCAGTGTCTTGGTAGGGCAGTAACTTGGTAGGGCAGTGTCTTGGTAGGGCAGTGTCTTGGTAGGGCAGTGTCTTGGTAGGGCAGTAACTTGGTAGGGCAGTGTCTTGGTAGAGCAGTAACTTGGTAGGGCAGTGTCTTGGCAGAGCAGTGTCTTGGTAGGGCAGTGTCTTGGCACACAGCAGCGAAGACTGTGTGTGTGTGTGTGTGTCTGTATGGAGAGTCAATGGGAATAGTCTCTAAAGTGCATATGAACAGCAGGTCTGAGCCGGTAGACAGCTGGGGTTATCTGTTCAGCAGTCTAAATGCCTTCTGGTAGAAGCTGTCTCAGAGCCTATTGGTCCGAGGCCCGACACTCCGATATCGTCTGCCAGATGGTAACGGAGTGAACAGTTCGTAGCTAGGGTGACTGGAGTCCTTGATGATCGTCCGGGCCTTCCTGAGACGCCTGGTGTAAATATCCTGTGGGGCAGGGAGCTCACTCCCAGTGATGTACTGGGCCGTCCGCACCACCCTCTTGTGGTTGAGGCCGGTGCAGTTGCCGTACCAGGCGGTGATGCAGCCAGACAAGATGCTCTCAATGGTGCATCTATAGACGTTCTTGAGGATCTGAGGGGCCGTGCCAAATTTCTTCAGTCGCTGTGATGTGTCCCTGTCAGGTCCTCGCTGATGTGCACGCCAAGGAACTTGAAGCTATTGACCTTCTCCACTTCAGCCACGTCAATGTGGATGGGGCCGTGCACCCCCCTGTTTCCTGTAGTCCACCATCAGCTCCTTGGTCTTGCTGACGTTGAGGGAGAGATTGTTGTCCAGACAACGCACTGCCAGGTCTCTGACCTCCTCCCTGTAGGCTGTCTCATTGTTGTCTCTGATCAGGCCTACCACTGTCGGGTTGTCAACAAACTTGATGATGGAGTCGTGTTTTGCCACGCAGCCGTGTGTGTGTGTGTGTGTGTGTGTGTGTGTGTGTGTGTGTGTGTGTGTGTGTGTGTGTGTGTGTGTGGGTGTGTGGTGTGTGTGGTGTGTGGTGTGTGTGTGTGGGGGGGGGGGTGTTGATTGGTGTGGCTCTCATTCCAGCATCTTAGCAGTCTCATCTTCCTACTCTTGTTATTGGTCAGCCCTGATAATGGTTCCACAGTACTAACCAATCAGAATGCCCTTCCATTGGACTGTAGACCACAGTACTAACCATGTGGTTTAGTTCCTTCACAGTACTATCCATGTGGTTTAGTTCCTTCACAGTACTAACCATGTGGTTTAGTTCCTTCACAGTACTAACCATGTGGTTTAGTTCCTTCACAGTACTAACCATGTGGTTTAGTTCCTTCACAGTACTATCCATGTGGTTTAGTTCCTTCACAGTACTAACCATATGGTTTAGTTCCTTCACAGTACTAACCATATGGTTTAGTTCCTTCACAGTACTATCCATGTGGTTTAGTTCCTTCACAGTACTAACCATGTGGTTTTGTTTCTTCAGAATGCCCTCCCATGGGACTGGAGACCCTGAAGATTGATGACTTCCAGCTCCATGCCTCCACGATGAGACGCTACGGTCTGGGAGCACACAGAGGACGACTCAACATACAGGTAGGTCAGGAATAGAGACGTGTCAAGGAGAGAGAAGTTTGTAAACAGTAGAGGTTAGTTGAACTGTATGGCTCAGTTTGTAAAGAGTAGAGGTTAATTGAACTGTATGGCTCAGTTTGTAAACAGTAGAGGTTAGTTGAACTGTATGGCTCAGTTTGTAAACAGTAGAGGTTAGTTGAACTGTATGGCTCAGTTTGTAAACAGTAGAGGTTAGTTGAACTGTATGGCTCAGTTTGTAAACAGTAGAGGTTAGTTGAACTGTATGGCTCAGTTTGTAAACAGTAGAGGTTAGTTGAACTGTATGGCTCAGTTTGTAAAGAGTAGAGGTTAATTGAACTGTATGGCTCAGTTTGTAAACAGTAGAGGTTAGTTGAACTGTATGGCTCAGTTTGTAAACAGTAGAGGTTAGTTGAACTGTATGGCTCAGTTTGTAAACAGTAGAGGTTAGTTGAACTGTATGGCTCAGTTTGTAAACAGTAGAGGTTAGTTGAACTGTATGGCTCAGTTTGTAAACAGTAGAGGTTAGTTGAACTGTATGGCTCAGTTTGTAAACAGTAGAGGTTAATTGAACTGTATGGCTCAGTTTGTAAACAGTAGAGGTTAGTTGAACTGTATGGCTCAGTTTGTAAACAGTAGAGGTTAATTGAACTGTATGGCTCAGTTTGTAAACAGTAGAGGTTAGTTGAACTGTATGGCTCAGTTTGTAAACAGTAGAGGTTAGTTGAACTGTATGGCTCAGTTTGTAAACAGTAGAGGTTAGTTGAACTGTATGGCTCAGTTTGTAAAGAGTACAGGTTAGTTGAACTGTATGGCTCAGTTTGTAAAGAGTAGAGGTTAGTTGAACTGTATGGCTCAGTTTGTAAAGAGTAGAGGTTAGTTGAACTGTATGGCTCAGTTTGTAAACAGTAGAGGTTAGTTGAACTGTATGGCTCAGTTTGTAAACAGTAGAGGTTAGTTGAACTGTATGGCTCAGTTTGTAAGAGCATGATGGTTGGTTCAATTCCCACAGAGATCACATATGGATGTAGACTACCGTTCAAAAGTTTTACAACCTCTACTCGTTCAAGGGTTTTTTTTTTTTGTTACTATTTTCTACATTGTAGAATAATAGTGAAGACATCAACACTATGAAATAACACATATGGAATCATGTGGTAACCAAAAAAGTGTTAAACAAATCAAACTATATTTTATATTTGAGATTATTCAAAGTAGCCACCCTTTGCCTTGATGACAGCTTTGCACACTCTTGGCGTTCTCTCAACCAGCTTCACCTGGAATGCTTAAGTCACACTAGACATTTAATAAAGTGAACAGTTCAAGGTCATTGGTACCAAATGCAGCTTTAGTTTAATAGGATGCAGGTTGACCTACCTTGAGTTATTTACTATAATGCTGCCTGTTTTGAATGACTTGGTTCATTGACTGTACCAAATACAGTGAGCAGCTGGAAGACCTGAGGATCGGAAAAAGCCAACAGCATCAAGAGTTCAAGTACGATTTTTAGACGATGATCATGAACCCTTAGAAAGAAAAGAGCTATGGGGAGGCAGGTAGTCTAGTGGTTAGAGGGGGGAGGAGGCAGGAGGCAGGTAGTCTAGTGGTTAGAGGGGGGAGGAGGCAGGTAGTCTAGTGGTTAGAGGGGGGAGGAGGCAGGAGGCAGGTAGTCTAGTGGTTAGAGGGGGGAGGAGGCAGGAGGCAGGTAGTCTAGTGGTTAGAGGGGGGAGGAGGCAGGTAGTCTAGTGGTTAGAGGGGGGAGGAGGCAGGTACGTTAGTAGTTAGAGGGGGCGGCAGGTAGTCTAGTGGTTAGAGGGGGGAGGAGGCAGGTAGTCTAGTGGTTAGAGGGGGGAGGAGGCAGGTAGTCTAGTGGTTAGAGGAGGCAGGTAGTTTAGTGGTTAGAGGGGGGAGGAGGCAGGTAGTCTAGTGGTTAGAGGAGGCAGGTAGTCTAGTGGTTAGAGGGGGGAGGAGGCAGGTAGTCTAGTGGTTAGAGGGGGGAGGAGGCAGGTAGTTTAGTGGTTAGAGGGGGGAGGAGGCAGGTAGTCTAGTGGTTAGAGGAGGCAGGTAGTCTAGTGGTTAGAGGGGGGAGGAGGCAGGTAGTCTAGTGGTTAGAGGGGGGAGGAGGCAGGTAGTCTAGTGGTTAGAGGGGTTGAGGAGGCAGGTAGTCTAGTGGTTAGAGGGGGGAGGAGGCAGGTAGTTTAGTAGTTAGAGGGGGCGGCAGGTAGTCTAGTGGTTAGAGGGGGGAGGAGGCAGGTAGTTTAGTAGTTAGAGGGGGCGGCAGGTAGTCTAGTGGTTAGAGCGTTGGACTAGTAACCGAAAGGTTGGTGGATCAAATCACCGAGCTGACAAGGTAAAAATCTGTCGTTCTGCCGCTGAACAAGGTAGTTAACCCACTGTTCCTAGGCCGTCTTCGTAAATAAGAATTTGTTCCTCACTAGTTAAATAAATATATCTATTTTTTTAAAAGGAGCTGACTAGAACCTAAAAGGATTATTCTGCTGTCCCCATAGGAGAACCCCTTAGAATAATCCTTGTGGGTTCCATGTAGAACCCTTTCAGGTCCAGGTAGAACCCTTTTGGGTTCCATGTAGAACACAGAGGATTCTACATGGAACCCAAAAGGGTTCTACTTGGAACCTAAGGTTTCTGCTATGGGGACAGCCGAATAATCCTTTTGGCACCCTTTTTTTATGAAGTGTAGTGTAGTCTTCATAGATGTCAACAACTCGTTTTTGGCAACCCTGTTATTGAAAGATATCAACGTCAATCAAATAAATGTTGACTCGACACAGTTCTAGGTGGGTGGGCGGAGTAGAGCCGGTCGATCCAACAATTTCAGTGTTCAATATGGCTGCCATTAAACTGGGGGTCCATTATTATATGGCTGCTATTAAACTGGGGGTCCATTATTATATGGCTGCTATTAAACTGGGGATCCATTATTATATGGCTGCCATTAAACTGGGGATCCATTATTATATGGCTGCCATTAAACTGGGGGTCCATTATTATATGGCTGCCATTAAACTGGGGGTCCATTATTATATGGCTGCCATTAAACTGGGTGTCCATTATTATATGGCTGCTATTAAACTGGGGGTCCATTATTATATGGCTGCCATTAAACTGGGGGTCCATTATTATATGGCTGCCATTAAACTGGGGGTCCATTATTATATGGCTGCTATTAAACTGGAGTTCCATTATTATATGGCTGCTATTAAACTGGGGGTCCATTATTATATGGCTGCCATTAAACTGGGGGTCCATTATTATATGGCTGCTATTAAACTGGGGGTCCATTAATTATATGGCTGCCATTAAACTGGGGGTCCATTATTATATGGCTGCTATTAAACTGGGGTTCCATTATTATATGGCTGCTATTAAACTGGGGTCCATTATTATATGGCTGCCATTAAACTGGGGTTCCATTATTATATGGCTGCCATTAAACTGGGGTTCCATTATTATATGGCTGCTATTAAACTGGGGTTCCATTATTATATGGCTGCTATTAAACTGGGGGTCCATTATTATATGGCTGCTATTAAACTGGGGTTCCATTATTATATGGCTGCTATTAAACTGGGGGTCCATTATTATATGGCTGCCATTAAACTGGGGGTCCATTATTATATGGCTGCCATTAAACTGGGGTTCCATTATTATATGGCTGCTATTAAACTGGGGTTCCATTATTATATGGCTGCCATTAAACTGGGGTTCCATTATTATATGGCTGCCATTAAACTGGTGTTCCATTATTATATGGCTGCCATTAAACTGGGATCCATTATTATATGGCTGCCATTAAACTGGGGGTCCATTATTATATGGCTGCTATTAAACTGGGGGTCCATTATTATATGGCTGCTATTAAACTGGGGGTCCATTATTATATGGCTGCCATTAAACTGGGGTTCCATTATTATATGGCTGCCATTAAACTGGGGGTCCATTATTATATGGCTGCTATTAAACTGGGGTTCCATTATTATATGGCTGCTATTAAACTGGGGGTCCATTATTATATGGCTGCTATTAAACTGGGGTTCCATTATTATATGGCTGCCATTAAACTGGGGTTCCATTATTATATGGCTGCTATTAAACTGGGGTTCCATTATTATATGGCTGCTATTAAACTGGGGTTCCATTATTATATGGCTGCTATTAAACTGGGGTCCATTATTATATGGCTGCCATTAAACTGGGGTTCCATTATTATATGGCTGCCATTAAACTGGGGTTCCATTATTATATGGCTGCTATTAAACTGGGGTTCCATTATTATATGGCTGCTATTAAACTGGGGGTCCATTATTATATGGCTGCTATTAAACTGGGGTTCCATTATTATATGGCTGCTATTAAACTGGGGGTCCATTATTATATGGCTGCCATTAAACTGGGGGTCCATTATTATATGGCTGCCATTAAACTGGGGTTCCATTATTATATGGCTGCTATTAAACTGGGGTTCCATTATTATATGGCTGCCATTAAACTGGAGTTCCATTATTATATGGCTGCCATTAAACTGGGATCCATTATTATATGGCTGCCATTAAACTGGGGGTCCATTATTATATGGCTGCTATTAAACTGGGGGTCCATTATTAAATGGCTGCTATTAAACTGGGGGTCCATTATTATATGGCTGCTATTAAACTGGGGTTCCATTATTATATGGCTGCTATTAAACTGGGGGTCCATTATTATATGGCTGCCATTAAACTGGGGGTCCATTATTATATGGCTGCCATTAAACTGGGGTTCCATTATTATATGGCTGCTATTAAACTGGGGTTCCATTATTATATGGTTGCCATTATACTGGGGTTCCATTATTATATGGCTGCCATTAAACTGGAGTTCCATTATTATATGGCTGCCATTAAACTGGGATCCATTATTATATGGCTGCCATTAAACTGGGGGTCCATTATTATATGGCTGCTATTAAACTGGGGGTCCATTATTATATGGCTGCTATTAAACTGGGGGTCCATTATTATATGGCTGCCATTAAACTGGGGGTCCATTATTATATGGCTGCCATTAAACTGGGGGTCCATTATTATATGGCTGCCATTAAACTGGGGGTCCATTATTATATGGCTGCTATTAAACTGGGGGTCCATTATTATATGGCTGCTATTAAACTGGGGTCCATTATTATATGGCTGCCATTAAACTGGGGTTCCATTATTATATGGCTGCCATTAAACTGGGGGTCCATTATTATATGGCTGCTATTAAACTGGGGTTCCATTATTATATGGCTGCTATTAAACTGGGGTTCCATTATTATATGGCTGCTATTAAACTGGGGGTCCATTATTATATGGCTGCTATTAAACTGGGGGTCCATTATTATATGGCTGCCATTAAACTGGGGTTCCATTATTATATGGCTGCCATTAAACTGGGGGTCCATTATTATATGGCTGCTATTAAACTGGGGGTCCGTTATTATATGGCTGCTATTAAACTGGGGGTCCATTATTATATGGCTGCCATTAAACTGGGGTTCCATTATTATATGGCTGCTATTAAACTGGGGGTCCATTATTATATGGCTGCTATTAAACTGGGGTTCCATTATTATATGGCTGCCATTAAACTGGGGGTCCATTATTATATGGCTGCCATTAAGCTGGGGGTCCATTATTATATGGCTGCTATTAAACTGGGGGTCCATTATTATATGGCTGCTATTAAACTGGAGTTCCATTATTATATGGCTGCCATTAAACTGGGGTTAAATTATTACAGTTATTATCCCCAAACCTCATAAAGTGGACAGAAAAGTCTAAATGGGATCTTTTGAACATCCACAACTCTGACATCACCCCACTTAAGTTGAACATTTAAACGATTAAGTAATGATTAAGGTAAGGGTTAGTGTTAATAAGGGTAGGAGACGTTCCCAAGGATTCCAGATTGCACTAACCTGACGTGAACTGGTGTCTGGGAGATGAGGTATTTCCTGTCAGGATATGAAGAAGAGGAGTTCCGTTTGCCTCATCATCATCTGGGCTGTGTATTGTCCTGAGATCAGAAACTGTAGTACACCCATAATGACTTCCACACACACACACACACACACTTCCAGACAAACAAACCCTTTGTTATCGTGTGTTTATAGCTGTGTGGTAACGTAGCGTGTTGCGTTAGGGATTGTGTAGGGTAATGTCTCCAATCTGGAGAAGAGAGAGAGAGACAGAGAGAGAGAGAAAGTGTTCATTCACAGCAGCAAGATGTATGACCTGTTACCACGAGAAAATCACAACCAGTGAAGAACAAACACCATTGTAAATACAACCCATATTTATGTTTATTTATTTTCCCTTTTGCACTTTAACTATTTGCATACCTTTACAACACTGTATATAGACATAATATGACATTTTACATGTATATTCTTTTGGAACTTTGGTGAGTGTAATGTTTACTGTTCATTTTTTTGTTTATTTCACTTTTGTTTATTATCAATTTCACTTGCTTTGGAAATGTAAACATAGGTTTCCCATGCCATAAAATTGAAATTAGGGAGAGGGAGAGAGAGAGGGAGAGGGAGAGAGAGAGAGAGAGAGAGAGAGAGAGAGAGAGAGAGAGAGAGAGAGAGAGAGAGAGAGAGAGAGAGAGAGAGAGAGAGAGAGAGAGAGAGAGGGGGAGAGAGGGAGAGAGAGAGAGAGGGGGAGAGAGAGAGAGAGGGGGAGAGAGAGAGAAAAGGACTGCCTGTGTATATTGGTTCCTAACTTCCCTGAATAGTTGGATATCGCGGGGGCTATTCGATGCTAATGCAGAACGCCACAGGATGTTTTTGTGCTGATCAAGGGCAGTCAGGTCTGGAGTGAACCAAGGGCTATATCTGTTCCTGTTTCTAAATTTTTTGAATGGGGCATGCTTATTTAAGATGCTGATGCTCTGGTGCTTGGTCACCAACCAAGGAGGGCCTACAGCAGCACCTAGATCTTCTGCACAGATTCTGTCAGACCTGGGCCCTGACAGACCTGGGCCCTGACAGACCTGGGCCCTGACAGACCTGAGCCCTGACAGACCTGGGCCCTGACAGACCTGGGCCCTGACAGACCTGGGCCCTGACAGACCTGGGCCCTGACAGACCTGGGCCCTGACAGACCTGAGCCCTGACAGTAAATCTCAGTAAGACAAAAATAATGGTGTTCCAAAAAGGTTGAGATGCCAAGACCACAAATACAAATTCCATCTAGACACCGTTGCCCTAGAGCACACAAACAACTGTACATACCTCGGCCTAAACATCAGCGCCACAGGTAACTTCCACAAAGCTTTGAACGATCTGAGAGACAAGGCAAGAAGGGCCTTCTATGCCATCAAAAGGAACATAAAATTAGACATACCAATAAGGATCTGGCTGATAATACTTGAATCAGTTATAGAACCCATTGTCCTTTATGGTTGTGAGGTCTGGGGTCCTGCTCACCAACCAAGAATTCACAAAATGGGACAAACACCAAATTGAGACTCTGCATGCAGTTTTCTGCAAAAATATCCTCCGTAAAACACCAAATAATGCATGCAGAGCAGAATTAGGCTGATACCCGCTAATTATCAAAATCCAGAAAACAGCCGTTAAATTCTACAACCACCTGAAAGGAAGTGATTCCCAAACCTTCCATAACAAAGCCATCACCTACAGAGAGATGAACCTGGAGAAGAGTCCCCTAAGCAAGCTGGTCCTGGGGCTCTGTTCACAAACACAAACAGACCCCACAGAGCCCCAGGACAGCAACACAATTAGACCCAACCAAATCATGAGAAAACAAAAAGATAATTACTTGAAACATTGGAAAGAATTTACAACAAAACTGAGCAAACCTGAATGCTATTTGGCTCTAAACAGAGAGTACACAGTGGCAGAATACCTGACCACTGTGACTGACCCAAAATGAAGAGCGGGTAAGACTAGACAGAGCAGGTGAGTGCAGGTGGGCCTAGACAGAGCAGGTGAGTGCAGGTAAGTCTAGACAGAGCAGATGAGTACAGGTAGGACTAGACAGAGCAGGTGGGTGCAGGTAGGTCTAGACAGAGCAGGTGGGTGCAGGTAGGCCTAGACAGAGCAGGTGAGTGCAGGTAGGTCTAGACAGAGCAGGTGAGTGCAGGTAGGCCTAGACAGAGCAGGTGGGTGCAGGTAGGCCTAGACAGAGCAGGTGAGTGCAGGAAGGTCTAGACAGAGCAGGTGAGTGTAGGTAGACCTAGACAGAGCAGGTGAGTGTAGGTAGACCTAGACAGAGCAGGTGAGTGCAGGTAGGACTAGACAGAGTAGGTGAGTGCAGGTAGTCCTAGACAGAGCAGGTGAGTGCAGGTAGACCTAGACAGAGCAGGTGAGTGCAAGTAGGCCTAGACAGAGCAGGTGGGTGCAGGTAGGACTAGACAGAGCAGGTGAGTGCAGGTAGTCCTAGACAGAGCAGGTGAGTGCAGGTAGACCTAGACAGAGCAGGTGAGTGCAGGTAGACCTAGACAGAGCAGGTGAGCACAGGTAGAACTAGACAGAGCAGGTGAGTGCAGGTAGGCCTAGACAGAGCAGGTGACTGCAGGTATGCCTAGACAGAGCAGGTGAGCGCAGGTAGCACTAGACAGAGCAGGTGAGTGCAGGTAGACCTAGACAGAGCAGGTGAGTGCAGGTAGGACTAGACAGAGCAAGTGGGTGCAGGTAGGACTAGACAGAGCAGGTGATCGCAGGTAGACCTAGACAGAGCAGGTGAGTGCAGGTAGGTCTAGACAGCGCAGGTGAGTGCAGGTAGACCTAGACAGAGCAGGTGAGTGCAGGTAGGACTAGACAGAGCAAGTGGGTGCAGGTAGGACTAGACAGAGCAGGTGAGCGCAGGTAGACCTAGACAGAGCAGGTGAGTGCAGGTAGGTCTAGACAGAGCAGGTGAGTGCAGGTAGGCCTAGACAGAGCAGGTGAGTGCAGGTAAACCTAGACAGAGTGTGGGGGAAGTCTGAGGTGGAAGTCCATCATTACAGTCCCATAGCCCTGGTGTGGAGGAAGTCCATCATTACAGTCCCATAGCCTTGACTTAGCCTAAGGAAGCCATTTTCTCACTCTGTAATGTGCTACAACTATTTATTACAGTTTCTAAACTACTTGGAAACCCTTTTCTAAATCCTCTGCTAGGCCTCTGGGAGGAACGACCCTCTGCAATGTTAGAACTATTTATTACAGTTTCTAAACTACTTGGAAACCCTTTTCTAAATCCTCTGCTAGGCTGGCCTGTATGATGATGACCTATACGATGGAGCCTGGTGTGCTGGGAGGAACGACCCTCTGCAGTGGTTAGAGGTGGACGCCAGGAGGTTGACCAAGTTCACAGGGGTCATCACGCAGGGGAGGAGCTCTCTCTGGTCGTGAGTATCAACTCTTTATGGACCTACTGTTTTTCTGCACTAACGGTCGGTCTGTCTGTCTGTCTGTCTCTGTGTCTCTCTCTCTGTCTCTCTCTGTGTCTCTCTCTGTGTCTCTCTCTGTGTCTCTCTCTGTGTCTCTCTCTCTCTCTCTTTCTCTGTTGCTGTGCCCTTGAGCAAGGTACTTAACTCATATTGCTCCGGGGTCGTTGTTGATAATTTCTTGCCGTGACCCGTCTGTTGATAATGTCTGACCCTGGCCGTGACCCCAGTCTGTTGATATTGTCTGGCCGTGACCCCAGTCTGTTGATAATGTCTGACCTTGGCCGTGACCCCAGTCTGTGGATAATGTCTGGCCGTGACCCCAGTCTGTTGATAATGTCTGACCTTGGCCGTGACCCCAGCCTGTTGATAATGTCTGGCCGTGACCCCAGTCTGTTGATAATGTCTGACCCTGGCCGTGACCCCAGTCTGTTGATAATGTCTGACCCTGGCCGTGACCCCAGTCTGTTGATAATGTCTGACCCTGGCCGTGACCCCAGTCTGTTGATAATGGCTGACCCTGACCGTGACCCCAGTCTGTTGATAATGTCTGGCCGTGACCCCAGTCTGTTGATAATGTCTGACCGTGACCCCAGTCTGTTGATAATGTCTGACCCTGACCCTGACCCCAGTCTGTTGATAATGTCTGACCTGACCCTGGCCGTGACCCCAGTCTGTTGATAATGTCTGACCTGACCATGACCCTGACCCCAGTCTGTTGATAATGTCTGACCTGACCCTGGCCATGACCCCAGTCTGTTGATAATGTCTGACCTGACCCTGACCCTGACCCCAGTCTGTTGATAATGTCTGGCCGTGACCCCAGTCTGTTGATAATGTCTGACCGTGACCCCAGTCTGTTGATAATGTCTTACCGTGACCGTGACCCCAGTCTGTTGATAATGTCTGACCCTGGCCCCAGTCTGTTGATAATGTCTGGCCGTGACCCCAGTCTGTTGATAATGTCTGAAACTGGCCGTGACCCCAGTCTGTTGATAATGTCTGACCATGACCGTGACCCCAGTCTGTTGATAATGTCTGACCCTGGCCGTGACCCCAGTCTGTTGATAATGTCTGACCCTGGCCGTGACCCCAGTCTGTTGATAATGTCTGACCCTGGCCGTGACCCCAGTCTGTTGATAATGTCTGACCCTGGCCGTGACCCCAGTCTGTTGATAATGTCTGGCCGTGACCCCAGTCTGTAGATAATGTCTGACCGTGACCGTGACCCCAGTCTGTTGATAATGTCTGACCCTGGCCCCAGTCTGTTGATAATGTCTGGCAGTGACCCCAGTCTGTTGATAATGTCTGACCCTGACCCCACTCTGTTGATAATGTCTGACCCTGGCCCTGACCCCAGTCTGTTGATAATGTCTGACCCTGACCGTGACCCCAGTCTGTTGATAATGTCTGGCCGTGACCCCAGTCTGTTGATAATGTCTGGCCGTGACCCCAGTCTGTTGATAATGTCTGACCTTGCCCCAGTCTGTTGATAATGTCTGAAACTGGCCCTGACCCCAGTCTGTTGATATTGTCTGACCCTGACCGTGACCCCAGTCTGTTGATAATGTCTGACCATGGCCGTGACCCCAGTCTGTTGATAATGTCTGACCCTGGCCGTGACCCCAGTCTGTTGATAATGTCTGACCCTGGCCGTGACCCCAGTCTGTTGATAATGTCTGGCCGTGACCCCAGTCTGTAGATAATGTCTAATCCTGGCCGTGACCCCAGTCTGTTGATAATGTCTGACCGTGACCGTGACCCCAGTCTGTTGATAATGTCTGACCCTGGCCGTGACCCCAGCCTGTTGATAATGTCTGGCCGTGTCCCCAGTCTGTTGATAATGTCTGACCTGGCCGTGACCCCAGCCTGTTGATAATGTCTGACCGTGACCCCAGTCTGTTGATAATGTCTGACCCTGGCCGTGACCCCAGTCTGTTGATAATGTCTGACCCTGGCCATGACCCCAGTCTGTTGATAATATCTGACCTGACCCTGACCCTGACCCGAGTCTGTTGATAATGTCTGGCCGTGACCCCAGTCTGTTGATAATGTCTGACCGTGACCCCAGTCTGTTGATAATGTCTTACCGTGACCGTGACCCCAGTCTGTTGATAATGTCTGACCCTGACCCCAGTCTGTTGATAATGTCTGGCCGTGACCCCAGTCTGTTGATAATGTCTGAAACTGGCCCTGACCCCAGTCTGTTGATAATGTCTGACCATGACCTTGACCCCAGTCTGTTGATAATGTCTGACCCTGGCCGTGACCCCAGTCTGTTGATAATGTCTGACCCTGGCCGTGACCCCAGTCTGTTGATAATGTCTGACCCTGGCCGTGACCCCAGTCTGTTGATAATGTCTGGCCGTGACCCCAGTCTGTAGATAATGTCTGACCCTGGCCCCAGTCTGTTAATAATGTCTGGCCGTGACCCCAGTCTGTTGATAATGTATGACCCTGACCCCACTCTGTTGATAATGTCTGACCCTGACCGTGACCCCAGTCTGTTGATAATGTCTGGCCGTGACCCCAGTCTGTTGATAATGTCTGGCCGTGACCCCAGTCTGTTGATAATGTCTGACCTTGCCCCAGTCTGTTGATAATGTCTGAAACTGGCCCTGACCCCAGTCTGTTGATATTGTCTGACCCTGACCGTGACCCCAGTCTGTTGATAATGTCTGACCCTGGCCGTGACCCCAGTCTGTTGATAATGTCTGACCCTGGCCGTGACCCCTGTCTGTTGATAATGTCTGGCCGTGACCCCAGTCTGTAGATAATGTCTAATCCTGGCCGTGACCCCAGTCTGTTGATAATGTCTGACCGTGACCGTGACCCCAGTCTGTTGATAATGTCTGACCCTGGCCGTGACCCCAGCCTGTTGATAATGTCTGGCCGTGTCCCCAGTCTGTTGATAATGTCTGACCCTGGCCGTGACCCCAGCCTGTTGATAATGTCTGGCCGTGTCCCCAGTCTGTTGATAATGTCTGACCCTGGAAGTGACCCCAGCCTGTTGATAATGTCTGACCGTGACCCCAGTCTGTTGATAATGTCTGACCCTGGCCGTGACCCCAGCCTGTTGATAATGTCTGACCGTGACCCCAGTCTGTTGATAATGTTTGACCCTGGCCGTGACCCCAGTCTGTTGATAATGTCTGACCCTGACCCTGACCCCAGTCTGTTGATAATGTCCGGCCGTGACCCCAGTCTATTGATAATGTCTGACCGTGACCCCAGTCTATATATAATGGCTGACCCTGGCTTTGACCCCAGTCTGTTGATAATATCTGACCCTGACCCTGACCCCAGTCTGTTGATAATGTCTGACCGTGACCCCAGTCTGTTGATAATGTCTGACCCTGGCCGTGACCCCAGTCTGTTGATAATGTCTGGCCGTGACCCCAGTCTGTTGATAATGTCTGGCCGTGTCCCCAGTCTGTTCATAATGTCTGACCCTGGCCGTGACCCCAGCCTGTTGATAATGTCTGACCGTGACCCCAGTCTGTTGATAATGTCTGACCCTGGCCGTGACCCCAATCTGTTGATAATGTCTGACCCTGACCGTGACCCCAGTCTGTTGATAATGTCTGGCCGTGACCCCAGTCTGTTGATAATGTCTGGCCGTGTCCCCAGTCTGTTTATAATGTCTGACCCTGGCCGTGACCCCAGCCTGTTGATAATGTCTGACCGTGACCCCAGTCTGTTGATAATGTCTGACCCTGGCCGTGACCCCAGTCTGTTGATAATGTCTGACCCTGGCCGTGACCCCAGTCTGTTGATAATGTCTGACCCTGACCGTGACCCCAGTCTGTTGATAATGTCTGACCCTGGCCGTGACCCCAGTCTGTTGATAATGTCTGACCCTGACCCCAGCCTGTTGATAATGACTGACGCTGGCCGTGACCCCGTGACCCCAGTCTGTTGATAATGTCTGACGCTGGCCGTGACCCCAGTCTGTTGATAATGTCTGACCCTGACCCCAGCCTGTTGATAATGTCTGACCCTGGCCGTGACCCCAGTCTGTTGATAATGTCTGACCGTGACCCCAGCCTGTTGATAATGTCTGACCCTGGCCGTGACCCCAGTCTGTTGATAATGTCTGACCCTGACCGTGACCCCAGTCTGTTGATAATCGCTGACCCTGACCCCATATTGACGCTGACCCTGACCCTGACCCCAGCCTGTTGATAATGGCTGACCCTGGCCGTGACCCCAGCCTGTTGATAATGTCTGACCCTGGCCGTGACCCCAGTCTGTTGATAATGTCTGACCCTGGCCGTGACCCCAGTCTGTTGATAATGTCTGGCCGTGACCCCAGTCTGTAGATAATGTCTAACCCTGGCCGTGACCCCAGTCTGTTGATAATGTCTGACCGTGACCGTGACCCCAGTCTGTTGATAATGTCTGACCCTGGCCGTGACCCCAGCCTGTTGATAATGTCTGGCCGTGTCCCCAGTCTGTTGATAATGTCTGACCCTGGCCGTGACCCCAGCCTGTTGATAATGTCTGACCGTGACCCCAGTCTGTTGATAATGTCTGACCCTGGCCGTGACCCCAGTCTATTGATAATGTCTGACCCTGACCCTGACCCCAGTCTGTTGATAATGTCTGGCCGTGACCCCAGTCTGTTGATAATGTCTGACCGTGACCCCAGTCTGTATATAATGGCTGACCCTGGCTGTGACCCCAGTCTGTTGATAATATCTGACCCTGACCCCAGTCTGTTGATAATGTCTGACCGTGACCCCAGTCTGTTGATAATGTCTGACCCTGTTCGTGACCCCAGTCTGTTGATAATGTCTGACCCTGGCCGTGACCCCAGCCTGTTGATAATGTCTGACCCTGGCCGTGACCCCAGTCTGTTGATAATGTCTGACCCTGGCCGTGACCCCAGTCTGTTGATAATGTCTGGCCGTGACCCCAGTCTGTAGATAATGTCTAACCCTGGCCGTGACCCCAGTCTGTTGATAATGTCTGACCGTGACCGTGACCCCAGTTTGTTGATAATGTCTGACCCTGGCCGTGACCCCAGCCTGTTGATAATGTCTGGCCGTGTCCCCAGTCTGTTGATAATGTCTAACCCTGGCCGTGACCCCAGTCTGTTGATAATGTCTGACCGTGACCGTGACCCCAGTCTGTTGATAATGTCTGACCCTGACCCCACTCTGTTGATAATGTCTGACCCTGGCCCTGACCCCAGTCTGTTGATAATGTCTGACCCTGACCGTGACCCCAGTCTGTTGATAATGTCTGGCCGTGACCCCAGTCTGTTGATAATGTCTGGCCGTGACCCCAGTCTGTTGATAATGTCTGACCTTGCCCCAGTCTGTTGATAATGTCTGAAACTGGCCCTGACCCCAGTCTGTTGATATTGTCTGACCCTGACCGTGACCCCAGTCTGTTGATAATGTCTGACCATGGCCGTGACCCCAGTCTGTTGATAATGTCTGACCCTGGCCGTGACCCCAGTCTGTTGATAATGTCTGACCCTGGCCGTGACCCCAGTCTGTTGATAATGTCTGGCCGTGACCCCAGTCTGTAGATAATGTCTAATCCTGGCCGTGACCCCAGTCTGTTGATAATGTCTGACCGTGACCGTGACCCCAGTCTGTTGATAATGTCTGACCCTGGCCGTGACCCCAGCCTGTTGATAATGTCTGGCCGTGTCCCCAGTCTGTTGATAATGTCTGACCTGGCCGTGACCCCAGCCTGTTGATAATGTCTGACCGTGACCCCAGTCTGTTGATAATGTCTGACCCTGGCCGTGACCCCAGTCTGTTGATAATGTCTGACCCTGGCCATGACCCCAGTCTGTTGATAATATCTGACCTGACCCTGACCCTGACCCGAGTCTGTTGATAATGTCTGGCCGTGACCCCAGTCTGTTGATAATGTCTGACCGTGACCCCAGTCTGTTGATAATGTCTTACCGTGACCGTGACCCCAGTCTGTTGATAATGTCTGACCCTGACCCCAGTCTGTTGATAATGTCTGGCCGTGACCCCAGTCTGTTGATAATGTCTGAAACTGGCCCTGACCCCAGTCTGTTGATAATGTCTGACCATGACCTTGACCCCAGTCTGTTGATAATGTCTGACCCTGGCCGTGACCCCAGTCTGTTGATAATGTCTGACCCTGGCCGTGACCCCAGTCTGTTGATAATGTCTGACCCTGGCCGTGACCCCAGTCTGTTGATAATGTCTGGCCGTGACCCCAGTCTGTAGATAATGTCTGACCCTGGCCCCAGTCTGTTAATAATGTCTGGCCGTGACCCCAGTCTGTTGATAATGTATGACCCTGACCCCACTCTGTTGATAATGTCTGACCCTGACCGTGACCCCAGTCTGTTGATAATGTCTGGCCGTGACCCCAGTCTGTTGATAATGTCTGGCCGTGACCCCAGTCTGTTGATAATGTCTGACCTTGCCCCAGTCTGTTGATAATGTCTGAAACTGGCCCTGACCCCAGTCTGTTGATATTGTCTGACCCTGACCGTGACCCCAGTCTGTTGATAATGTCTGACCCTGGCCGTGACCCCAGTCTGTTGATAATGTCTGACCCTGGCCGTGACCCCTGTCTGTTGATAATGTCTGGCCGTGACCCCAGTCTGTAGATAATGTCTAATCCTGGCCGTGACCCCAGTCTGTTGATAATGTCTGACCGTGACCGTGACCCCAGTCTGTTGATAATGTCTGACCCTGGCCGTGACCCCAGCCTGTTGATAATGTCTGGCCGTGTCCCCAGTCTGTTGATAATGTCTGACCCTGGCCGTGACCCCAGCCTGTTGATAATGTCTGGCCGTGTCCCCAGTCTGTTGATAATGTCTGACCCTGGAAGTGACCCCAGCCTGTTGATAATGTCTGACCGTGACCCCAGTCTGTTGATAATGTCTGACCCTGGCCGTGACCCCAGCCTGTTGATAATGTCTGACCGTGACCCCAGTCTGTTGATAATGTTTGACCCTGGCCGTGACCCCAGTCTGTTGATAATGTCTGACCCTGACCCTGACCCCAGTCTGTTGATAATGTCCGGCCGTGACCCCAGTCTGTTGATAATGTCTGACCGTGACCCCAGTCTATATATAATGGCTGACCCTGGCTTTGACCCCAGTCTGTTGATAATATCTGACCCTGACCCTGACCCCAGTCTGTTGATAATGTCTGACCGTGACCCCAGTCTGTTGATAATGTCTGACCCTGGCCGTGACCCCAGTCTGTTGATAATGTCTGGCCGTGACCCCAGTCTGTTGATAATGTCTGGCCGTGTCCCCAGTCTGTTCATAATGTCTGACCCTGGCCGTGACCCCAGCCTGTTGATAATGTCTGACCGTGACCCCAGTCTGTTGATAATGTCTGACCCTGGCCGTGACCCCAATCTGTTGATAATGTCTGACCCTGACCGTGACCCCAGTCTGTTGATAATGTCTGGCCGTGACCCCAGTCTGTTGATAATGTCTGGCCGTGTCCCCAGTCTGTTTATAATGTCTGACCCTGGCCGTGACCCCAGCCTGTTGATAATGTCTGACCGTGACCCCAGTCTGTTGATAATGTCTGACCCTGGCCGTGACCCCAGTCTGTTGATAATGTCTGACCCTGGCCGTGACCCCAGTCTGTTGATAATGTCTGACCCTGACCGTGACCCCAGTCTGTTGATAATGTCTGACCCTGGCCGTGACCCCAGTCTGTTGATAATGTCTGACCCTGACCCCAGCCTGTTGATAATGACTGACGCTGGCCGTGACCCCGTGACCCCAGTCTGTTGATAATGTCTGACGCTGGCCGTGACCCCAGTCTGTTGATAATGTCTGACCCTGACCCCAGCCTGTTGATAATGTCTGACCCTGGCCGTGACCCCAGTCTGTTGATAATGTCTGACCGTGACCCCAGCCTGTTGATAATGTCTGACCCTGGCCGTGACCCCAGTCTGTTGATAATGTCTGACCCTGACCGTGACCCCAGTCTGTTGATAATCGCTGACCCTGACCCCATATTGACGCTGACCCTGACCCTGACCCCAGCCTGTTGATAATGGCTGACCCTGGCCGTGACCCCAGCCTGTTGATAATGTCTGACCCTGGCCGTGACCCCAGTCTGTTGATAATGTCTGACCCTGGCCGTGACCCCAGTCTGTTGATAATGTCTGGCCGTGACCCCAGTCTGTAGATAATGTCTAACCCTGGCCGTGACCCCAGTCTGTTGATAATGTCTGACCGTGACCGTGACCCCAGTCTGTTGATAATGTCTGACCCTGGCCGTGACCCCAGCCTGTTGATAATGTCTGGCCGTGTCCCCAGTCTGTTGATAATGTCTGACCC
This sequence comes from Salmo trutta, assembly GCF_901001165.1. NCBI lineage: Eukaryota > Metazoa > Chordata > Actinopteri > Salmoniformes > Salmonidae > Salmo > Salmo trutta. Next base: position 1,699,439 of record NW_021823319.1, on the reverse strand, counting down.
TGGCCGTGACCCCAGCCTGTTGATAATGTCTGACCGTGACCCCAGTCTGTTGATAATGTCTGACCCTGGCCGTGACCCCAGTCTATTGATAATGTCTGACCCTGACCCTGACCCCAGTCTGTTGATAATGTCTGGCCGTGACCCCAGTCTGTTGATAATGTCTGACCGTGACCCCAGTCTGTATATAATGGCTGACCCTGGCTGTGACCCCAGTCTGTTGATAATATCTGACCCTGACCCCAGTCTGTTGATAATGTCTGACCGTGACCCCAGTCTGTTGATAATGTCTGACCCTGTTCGTGACCCCAGTCTGTTGATAATGTCTGACCCTGGCCGTGACCCCAGCCTGTTGATAATGTCTGACCCTGGCCGTGACCCCAGTCTGTTGATAATGTCTGACCCTGGCCGTGACCCCAGTCTGTTGATAATGTCTGGCCGTGACCCCAGTCTGTAGATAATGTCTAACCCTGGCCGTGACCCCAGTCTGTTGATAATGTCTGACCGTGACCGTGACCCCAGTTTGTTGATAATGTCTGACCCTGGCCGTGACCCCAGCCTGTTGATAATGTCTGGCCGTGTCCCCAGTCTGTTGATAATGTCTGACCCTGGCCGGGACCCCAGCCTGTTGATAATGTCTGACCATGACCCCAGTCTGTTGATAATGTCTGACCCTGGCCGTGACCCCAGTCTGTTGATAATGTCTGACCCTGACCCTGACCCCAGTCTGTTGATAATGTCTGGCCGTGACCCCAGTCTGTTGATAATGTCTGGCCGTGTCCCCAGTCTGTTGATAATGTCTGACCCTGGCCGTGACCCCAGCCTGTTGATAATGTCTGACCGTGACCCCAGTCTGTTGATAATGTCTGACCCTGGCCGTGACCCCAGCCTGTTGATAATGTCTGACCGTGACCCCAGTCTGTTGATAATGTCTGACCCTGGCCGTGACCCCAGTCTGGTGATAATGTCTGACCCTGGCCGTGACCCCAGTCTGTTGATAATGTCTGACCCTGGCCGTGACCCCAGTCTGTTGATAATGTCTGACCCTGACCGTGACCCCAGTCTGTTGATAATGTCTGACCCTGGCCGTGACCCCAGGCTGTTGATAATGTCTGACCCTGACCCCAGCCTGTTGATAATGTCTGACGCTGGCCGTGACCCCGTGACCCCAGTCTGTTGATAATGTCTGACGCTGGCCGTGACCCCAGTCTGTTGATAATGTCTGACCCTGACCCCAGCCTGTTGATAATGTCTGACCCTGGCCGTGACCCCAGTCTGTTGATAATGTCTGACCCTGGCCGTGACCCCAGTCTGTTGATAATGTCTGACCCTGACCGTGACCCCAGTCTGTTGATAATCGCTGACCCTGACCCCATATTGACGCTGACCCTGACCCTGACCCCAGCCTGTTGATAATGGCTGACCCTGGCCGTGACCCCAGCCTGTTGATAATGTCTAACCCTGGCCGTGACCCCAGTCTGGTGATAATGTCTGACCCTGGCCTTGACCCCAGTCTGTAGATAATGTCTGACCCTGGCCGTGACCCCAGTCTGTTGATAATGTCTGACCCTGGCCCTGACCCCAGTCTGTTGATAATGTCTGACCCTGGCCGTGACCCCAGTCTGTTGATAATGTCTGACCCTGGCCCTGACCCCAGTCTGTTGATAATGTCTGACCCTGGCCGTGACCCCAGTCTTTTGATAATGTCTGACCCTGGCCGTGACCCCAGTCTGTTGATAATGTCTGACCCTGGCCGTGACCCCAGCCTGTTAATAATGTCTGACCCTGGCCGTGACCCCAGTCTGTTGATAATGTCTGACCCTGGCCGTGACCCCAGCCTGTTAATAATGTCTGACCCTGGCCGTGACCCCACTCTCTGACGGTGTCTCAGGGGGAGTTGGGACATGCAGCAAACATATTTCCATTTCACAAACGTCATAGAAAATATAGTAATCAACCACCACATAAATATTGTGCCAATCAGATTGTCTGTGAGTCATATTTTAATCCTCCTCTGAGAAACCTTTTCTCTGGAAGCATTTTGTTGTTGTAGTCTGAGACTGACTTTTCTAAACGACAGGCCCCATCATGTCTCCATGGCATCCCATAAGTCTCACCTTCACCAGCCTATGAAGGGAATCTGTCCTCCAATCCAACTCTGACTAACCCCCATCACTCCTCCCCTTTAAATCAAATCAAATCAAATTGTATTAGTCACATGCGCCAAATACAACAGGACCTTACATTGAAATGCTTATTTACAAGCCCCTTAGTTTAAAAAATAAGAATAAGAATAAGAAATAAAAGGAACAAGTAATTAAAGAGCAGCAGTAAAATAACAATAGAGAGACTATATACAGGGGGTACCGGTACAGAGTCAATGTGGAGGCTATATACAGGGGGTACCGGTACAGAGTCAATGTGGAGGCTATATACAGGGGGTACCGGTACAGAGTCAATGTGGAGGCTATATACAGGGGGTACCGGTACCGAGTCAATGTGGAGGCTATATACAGGGGGTACCAGTACAGAGTCAATGTGGAGGCTATATACAGGGTGTTACAGTACAGAGTCAATGTGGAGGCTATATACAGGGTGTTACGGTACAGAGTCAATGTGGAGGCTATATACAGGGTGTTACAGTACAGAGTCAATGTGGAGGCTATATACAGGGTGTTACAGTACAGAGTCAATGTGGAGGCTATATACAGGGTGTTACGGTACAGAGTCAATGTGGAGGCTATATACAGGGTGTTACGGTACAGAGTCAATGTGGAGGCTATATACAGGGTGTTACAGTACAGAGTCAATGTGGAGGCTATATACAGGGTGTTACGGTACAGAGTCAATGTGGAGGCTATATACAGGGTGTTACGGTACAGAGTCAATGTGGAGACTATATACAGGGGGTACCGGTACAGAGTCAATGTGGAGGCTATATACAGGGTGTTACAGTACAGAGTCAATGTGGAGGCTATATACAGGGTGTTACAGTACAGAGTCAATGTGGAGGCTATATACAGGGTGTTACGGTACAGAGTCAATGTGGAGGCTATATACAGGGTGTTACGATACAGAGTCAATGTGGAGGCTATATACAGGGGGTACCGGTAGAGAGTCAATGTGGAGGCTATATACAGGGTGTTACGGTACAGAGTCAATGTGGAGGCTATATACAGGGTGTTACGATACAGAGTCAATGTGGAGGCTATATACAGGGTGTTACGGTACAGAGTCAATGTGGAGGCTATATACAGGGTGTTACGGTACAGAGTCAATGTGGAGGCTATATACAGGGTGTTACGGTACAGAGTCAATGTGGAGGCTATATACAGGGGGTTCCGGTACAGAGTCAATGTGGAGGCTATATACAGGGGGCACCGGTACAGAGTCAATGTGGAGGCTATATACAGGGTGTTACGGTACAGAGTCAACGTGGAGGCTATATACAGGGGGCACCGGTACAGAGTCAATGTGGAGGCTATATACAGGGGGTACCGGTACCGAGTCAATGTGGAGGCTATATACAGGGGCACCGGTACAGAGTCAATGTGGAGGCTATATACAGGGGGTACCGGTACAGAGTCAATGTGCGGGGGCACCGGTTAGTCGAGGTAATATGTGCATGAAGGTAGAGTTTGTCACGTCCTGACCAGTGAAAGAGGTCATTTGCCATAGTAGAGTGGTCAGGGCGTGGCAGGGGGGTTTGTTTTGTAGGTATTCTGGGTTTTCTGTTTCTATGTGGGGTGTTCTAGTTATCATTTTCTATGTGTTGGTTTTCATGTTCGGCCGGGTATGGTTTCCAATCAGAGGCAGCTGTCTATCGTTGTCTCTGATTGGAAGCCATACTTAGGCAGCCTGTTTTTCCTTTTTAGTTTTGTGGGTGGTTGTTTTCCGTATTAGTCTTTGTACCTGACGGAACTGTTGGTCGCTGGTATTGTTCTGTTTAAGTGTTCTCCTATAATAAATTAAGTATGAGCACTCAACACGCTGCGCCTTGGTCTGTTCGCTACGACGCCTGTGACAGAGTTATTAAAGTGACAAGGCATAGAAAATAACAGAGAGTAGCAGCGGCGTAAAAGAGGGGGTGGGCGGATGGAGAAATGCAATAGTCTGCGTAGCCATTTGATTAGATGTTCAGGAGTCTTATGGCTTGGGGCTAGAAGCTGTTTAGAAGCCTCTTGGACCTAGACTTGGCGCTCCGGTACCGCTTGCCGTGCGGTAGCAGAGAGAACAGTCTATGACTAGGGTGACTGGAGTCTTTGACAATGGAGTCTTTGACCTTCCTCTGACACCGCCTGGTATAGAAGTTGTGGATGGCAGAAAGCTTGTCCCCGGTGATGTACTGGGCCGTACGCATTACCCTCTGTATTGCCTTGCGGTCGGAGGCCAAGCAGTTGCCATACCAGGCGGTGATGCAACCAGTCAGGATGCTCTCGATGGTGCAGCTGTAGACCCATGCAAAATATTCTGCGGAGTGGGAAAAGGTGTTGTTGTGCCCTCTTCACGACTGTCTTGGTGTGTTTGGACCCTTCTAGTTTGTTGTTGATGTGACACCAAGGAATTTGAAGCTCTCAACCTGTTCCACTGCAGCCTCGTCAATGAGAATGGGGACGTGCTCGGTCCTCCTTTTCCTGTAGTCCACAATCATCTCCTTTTGTCTTGATCACGTTGAGGGAGAGGTTGTTGTCTTGGCACCACACGACCAGGTCTCTATGGCTGTCTCGTTGTTGTCGGTGATCAGGCCTACCACTGTTATGTCATCAGCAAATTTAATGATGGTGTTCGAGTCGTGCCTGGCCGTGCAGTCATGAGTGAACAGGGAGTACAGGAGGGGACTGAGCACACACCCCTGAGGGGCTCCAGTGTTGAGGATGTGTTGTTGCCTACCCTCACCACCTGGGAGCGGCCCGTCAGGAAGTCCAGGATCTAGTTGCAGAGGGAGGTGTTTAGTCCCAGGGTCCTTAGCTTATTGATGAGCTTTGAGGGTACTATGGTGTTGAACGCTGAGCTGTAGTCAACGAATAGCATTCACAGAGAGAGAGAGAGAGAGATAATCTGTCCTCCCTTCCCACTCTGACTCACCCCCATTAACCCCCCCCCCCTCTCTTTCCCCCACTGCCTCACCATCCCTCCAGGTATCTTTGGCTAATGAAATGATTTCTGTCTGTCTCTAAATAGCATGGTGTTGCCTGGGGGCAAGCCTCCTCAAGAGACTTTTTAAATTGAATCATTGTCTTTAAGTTACGACACACCTCCAGCACAGTTAGCATCTAAACTACACCCATCCTCCATCATGCTCACCTACTGATCTGAATGGAAGATTTTCATGACTGTGGTGTGAAAAGGGTTTGAACCGATGGGGAAATCATTGTTGCGGAGTGAGAGAACGTTCACTGACGTGTAATCTTGGCTTCCCTGGAGCACTGCTTCCCTCAGCAGCAGCCCAGCCCTTTATCAGCTGTGGTGGATTAACACACACACACACACACACACACACACACACATGGGGAGTAAAAATGTATTCCCATTCAAAATCTAATTTTCCCAAACCCTTAACCTTGGACCTAACCACAAACCTAAACCTAATGCATAACCCTAACCCCTAACTTAAACCTAAACCTAATCCTTAACCTTGGACCAAACCTAAACCTAATGCATAACCCTAACCCCTAACTTAAACCTAAACCTAATCCTTAACCTTGGACCAAACCTAAACCTAATGCATAACCCTAACCCCTAACTTAACCCTAAACCTAAGATAGCATTTTAACAAGTTTAGGAACTGACTTTAAAAATATATTTAAAAAGCATACAATGTCAGGACATTCTGGTGACTTGTCAGGTACTCAATGTCCCGACCAGTCACCTCAATGTCCTGACCAGACACCAGAATGTCCCGACAAGACACCTCAATGTCCTGACAAGACACCTGAATGTCCTGACAAGTCACCTCAATGTCCTGACAAGTCACCTCAATGTCCTGACAAGTCACCTCAATGTCCTGACAAGTCACCTCAATGTCCTGACAAGTCACCTCAATGTCCTGACAAGTCACCTCAATGTCCTGACAAGACACAGCAAGTTTTCCAAAACAAATAAAAAGTAAGAAATGTAAAAGAGAACTAAACTGT